>NW_010420497.1:0-7498 GCF_000710305.1 Buceros rhinoceros silvestris | reverse complement strand
AGCAGGAACCTGGGGGAATATCGTAAGTCTTCAAGGCTTTTTATTCTTTTTGCCAAATAAAGGGAAGTCATTCCCTGCAGAATTCTGTCACTAGCACTCCCATCAAGAACTGGTCACTGGGAAGGTGTCAGTAGCAGAGGGATTTTCTGCTTAACACTTGGAGCTTGGTAAAGCGTAGCTGCTCAGCTGTCATGAGTATACAGTGCCCATTGTAACTTCTTGGGAGACAGGTTATGAATTTTCCACTATTGCGTGAAGTTGCGTTTTCCCAGTAGAGGAGTTTGTCACTGCTAGAAGTATTAACAAGCCAGAGCCTTCTCCTGTGTGAAAATCTGTCTTTACACCTACTTGCTGAGCCCAAGTCATCACCAGATCCTTCTAGGGTAAGGGACAAAGGAGCCTTCTCGGGGAGTGAGTTGGTGAGCCTGTCTGGGTGGAGGTTGCCTGCAAAGGTGCGTTTTCCTCTGTCAGCTCTGCAGAGAAGCTGGCGTGATGAGGAGTGTCAGGCTGGATGTGTCTGGGCCTTTCTTGCCCACCTAAGACTTCAATACCTGCTTTTCCTGGTTGCTGACTAGTCAAGCAGACTCCAGCTTTGTGTGGCAGCTCTTGGAGAAATCAGTGACAGGAGGAATAGGCTAAAGGAGCGATTTAAAGATCGGTTGGACCTTGCTGCGTGTCAGGCAGTGCAGCACACTGCCCTGCTGTTTGGAATGAGTTCACTCTGGCTGTACTAGTTTGTTGCTGTTATGTTAATCTGAGAATTGGACACAGTCATGTTCTAAGTTCCTTTACCCAGCTGGAGTGGGTGGGACTAGGCAGGACCTTGCTAGCACTGTAGCCTGTTCTTGGATAGCCGTGTACTGGCATCGAAGAGGTCACTCCAAAATTACCTTGGACATTTAGGGTTAAGGCTGGAGCAAATCCATTTTGTCAGACTTGCTGCCTTCAATAAAACGCAGCTCCAAACAAATGTTAGCTTTAGTCTTCTGGTTTTGTCAAGCATATACAAACTTGCATTTAATTTAGCTGCTATCCTGCTGCTTGTTGTGCTTATGAAGCATTTTGGTTTTGCTGTTGTCATTCTAAATTGATTGGTAGATTTGTACCAAATACTTTCCAGTGATGGAAAAAGAAACATTGAGATGTTAGTAATGAGAGTCTGAAAGACCCAGATCTTAGCTGCGGGGAAAAAAACAAAAACCAATCAGCCGTGATTAAACCTTTCTGATAAGGATTCAGGAGCATGATGTATTATGTTTGTTCTAATCACTTTATCAGCCAAGACTGAAGCTTCTGCCAGTAGGGAACTGTTAGGAACAAATACAAAAATCACTGGGCTCTAATAAGGGAAGTAAGTTAGTCTGACTGAAGTGTTGCTGTCAATTCTATAGCTGAGCGAGGCGTTTTAGCTTGGTCCAGGCCTGACTGCCATGTGGTTGACTGTTTAATTTTATCTTGGTCTATGGGCAAAGGAAGGGCTTCTCCATCCAGACTTGTAAAGCTGCTATTTTCCATGGAGATTATTTTTACTGTTCTAAAAATACATCGGTGACATGAGTACCAAAGTTTCTATCCAGACCATTCTCTCAAAGCCTTTGGGTCACTTACTCAAAAACTGGCTCACAGTAAAAAGATTTTTGACCTTAAAGAAGCTCCAAGGCTGGGCTGGAACTTGGTTTAACTTGCTCATAGTTTCTACTTTGGCTTTTTGAATAAAACCCATTTTTCTGCTTTTTAGTGAGGTATCACTGCTAGAAAGCTTCCGGCAGCATGAACCTTACGTGAGCAGAGGCTGCTCCTAAACCAGGCATTTTGGGCTGCTGGCAAACTCGCTTGCCTGCTATTTTTGTTTGAGATCCAGGGGCCTGCACACGTGCCTTACCACATCTCCTGAACTGTCACGGGACGTGCCTTAATTAACTGTAAGAAGTCAACATAGAGGGCCAGCTGGCCCAGCCTCCTTTCTGACATAAAGCAGGGTCTTAATATGTTAAAGCTAAGGTGGTTGAGAGAGAGATGTGGGTAAAAATGTGAGCCAGCAGAGAGGATGGATTTTTTCATTACTCTACAGATTTTAGAAGAAATGCTTTCCCCCTCTCCCATCCCAAGAAAAGAGATCAATTTTTCTACATTCCATAAAACTTGGAACAGAAAAGAGATTATTTTTAGCTTACTCCCTGGGTACTGTGTAGGCTTCAGTCTTTGGAGTCACTTTGTTCCCTGCTGTAGCAGATACAGGATTTATACAAGCTCCAGAGGAGAGAAAAAAAAAACCAAGCCAAACCAAAAACAGGAGGAAGAAGAGAGAGAGATTTCAGAACAAGCCTGTTTCTCTTTTCTCCCCCCCTCTTTCTTCCCGTTTGTTTCTTCACTTACTGCTGGGCTGCTTCTGCATTTTAAAAGTTTCCTTCACTTTGGATCTTCCTCAGCATAAATCATTTGCTTGAAATATTGTGAGCAACAGAGAGATTAGAGGTAATTTTAGGATGGGGAAGTAAGGCAAAGAAAAGGCAACAAAGCTGGTCCCTAGATAGCACGAGAGGCCAGGCTGTAGCCACAAGGTTAAATATGGAGACAGAGAGACACACACGTTTGTGAGTGAGACATTCAGATGGACAAGCTGAGGACTTCTGGCTTTCAGGAGGAAAGCCTCAGCAGAGCTGGCTGCTCCAAGGGTGAAGTTGGGGAGTGATTAGAGAGAATAAAAATACCCATGGGGAGATGGTGGCACTTGTGGCAGCAGACTTCTGACAATTTGCAGAGACCCTGGGGCAGCTTCACATTGCTGTTATCCAAAATGGACCTGATTTCATTCACTGGAGATGAGCCCCATCCCAAATACCGGCTTGTCCTTTTTGCTTGAAACAAGAGTGCCAGGTCTAGCAGTTGCAATCCAGATCCAGTCTGTATCTTGTGGACAGCTTTGCCCCTGAAGCACGTGTCTTGGATGCAGAGCATCTTTCCTCTCTTTCTGTCTTTCTAGCATTTGAATGGTCAGACTTTAATTCTTAAGGCAGAACACAGTGTGATGAGCTTATTCTCCTCTCTCTGTGAACAAGTAAGCAGGTTCTTTCCTTTCAAACTTGTCTGTAGATGTGAAGTGGAATCCGTTATCCTTACAACCTTCGTACGTTCGTGTGTGTGAAGTCCAAAACAAAAGGACAGTGATCTCAGGGGGGATGTTTGGATTTCCAGTTAACTAGTATAGAGCTGTGTCCTTAAGTCAACACACAGCAATAACACACTCGGTGTACAGCCCTTTGACAAACGTACCTGGACTCTGACGTGAGGAAACATGCTGTAGGTGTTAATAATGGAGCAGTGTTGACCACAGCCATGGGAGTTACAGGCAGTGCGGCGTTTGTATTCACCCAACAATGTCTCACTTGTGTTTGGTATTTTATGTTGCTCAGGTGGATTTGCAGCTGCAGTCACCACACCTCTCGACGTAGCAAAGACTAGAATTATGTTGGCAAAGGTAAGAGCGAAGGAGGCCCACGGACATGCAGAATGGCTTGGGTAGTTCCAGAGTTTCTGTAGGGTTGTTACAGAATGAAATGGAGTGCCTATTAGTAATGATTCCTGTCCTCGGAGGTAGGATTACATGTGAACAGGTACTGCAAGCAGAACTAGTGAAATTGTTGTGTTCCTTTCCTTGAATCGCTCTTCTGGTCCTTTCCCAAAGGAGCTGTCTGAGAAGGACTTGTGCCAGACTTCCAGAGTCTCAGGCAGTGCCTTTAGGAGAAAATCCTTGAGGAGTCACACACCCAGAGTTAAACGGACCCTCTGTTGTTTTGGCAATTGTTGGGCTTGAGTGTGCTGTAAGAGCTGTTGTGTCGGCAGAGGTCCTGGAGTTTCTACGAGTGGTTTTCACCCTATTGCTCGTGTCCCTCAGTGGGAGTGTTTCTTGTTGATGACATGCACCTCCCCAGCCCAGTCGCGCATATCTGTGCTCACCACGTTGCCGTGCAGTGCATCTCATTCCTGCCTGTTGCACCTGCTGCAGCTTCTTTGCTTTTGGACAGTGTGGGTGATAAAACTGTAAGAAGTGGGTTTCATTTATGTCTGCTGCTGCCCTGAACAACCAGGTCAGCATTAGTAAGGGAATATTGGGGCTTCGAGGTGTTCTGAGACCATTCAAACAGCCCCTTTGTATTAGTCATCTCACACCAGCTAGATCATGCATGTAATTTAATTGTGTAGTCGTGCTGGTTTGTCCTCCGCTGGGCACTCAAGGCAATTTTCACGTGAGTTCTCTACTCGTGTTGGGTTTTGCAAAGTAAACCTCAAGGCTGCTGTCTGGCTGTCCTCCTGCAGCAAGCAGCAAAGTCACTTGTTGCTACTTTGAGAGCGTGTTTTTTTACTAATGTCTTACTCCAGTGTCAGCTGCTGGACGTAGAGCTGAGCGTGGTGCAGAAGGGACTGGATACCCCATTCTGAAGTAACAAGCTCTGTGATGTTGGCATGATTGTTTTGTTCTTCTGTGCCTCAGTTTCCCTTTCTGCCCTTTGCCTCGTTGCTGGAGATAAGGAGCTTTTGCCCATGTCTGAGGTACGGAGGTTATGTCAGCTGTCGTTCCTGTAATGTAGCACTAGCCAGGGACTAGTTCAGGGAGTAACGAAACCTCTCTGCCAACAGTTTCCAATCTCTCTCTCTGTGCAGGCTGGTTCCAGCAACGCTAGTGGGAATGTTCTAGCTGCTCTGAGTGACATCTGGAGGACACAAGGCCTGTCGGGGTAAGGATGTGTTGCACCTCGAGTGTTCTATCTCTGTGTGTGTTGGGAGGCAGGAGAGGACGGCATGGACTGCTTGTATTTAAATACTGTCATACAGAAAAGGCTTTTAATTGCTGTGCACATGACCAGGGAGCAGCTGTCGGGTCGTGAAGAACAAGTCTCTCCAGGGCAGTCTAGTGTCCCCCCCACCTTAGCCCTGGCTAGGAGCAATGTCCAGGGAAGAGCACAGAAATGAGGTGTTACTGGGAGCATATCCATGGTACGATCTCTGAGCTTAGCTCCGGGCTGTGGAGACAAGGGTGGCTTTGTGTTGAATAACCCGCCATGGACTTCTCTCCATGGATGGGTGCGTTTGTGGTTTGTATCCACTTGAACTTCAGGCATGCACATCTCCTGGCAGTGAGTACCACAGCTTCATCTTGAGGTAAGAATCACCCTCCTGACGTGTCAGGGAAGGCCATTATAGGAGTCGTGTGTCCCTTATGGACAGTCTTTTCCTCCGCCTGGCAATTTCCTACTTATCTGAAAACACCATCAATGCGTCCTTTGAACGTTTATATTCGCTGTCCTTACTGTCAAGCGTGATGTGAGCAGGCGATGCCAGTATGGTGCCAGTAGCAGGGACAAGGTGAAGCCACGGGGAGGGAGCCACATGCTTCCTGACATGTCCTTTGAGCCTCCTGTCTGGGCTTGAGCACCTTCCCACTTGGATTTCTCTGGTGAGACAGTCGTTGCACAGGCTGGAGTGCAAAGAGTAAGACTGAGCATTTGCAGAGCAGCTCTCGGTGGTTTTCCTGCTGGGGCCAGAGTGTAGAGATGTTCTGGGCTTTCTTCTGACCAGCTGTGGAAGTCTGGAGGGATGACGATCCAGTCTCTTAACTGCCTCGGGACTTGATCCAGTCCTGGGACGGAGAATTGCTCTCCTGACCTTGGAGTGGTGTTGTGAACAAAAGTCCTTTGCTAGTGTTTGTAGATCATTTTGAGGTGTCATGAGCTTATAAATTATTAGTGATTTTTACAGACAACCGCTTCATTCACGCTACCTTGCCCCTCTGGGTGTGTGACTCACACCCATCATTAGCCCCGCGTAGTGAATACGTGTCTGAACTCCTCCAGTCCACGAGGTTCAGCCTGTGCTTCCTTTGGTAGGGCTTGTGTCCCGCCTGCCCCTGGCCTGGAGGAGCAGCAGAGGTTTTTTTGGAAGCTTTATTTGGGCCTTTTCACTGTAGTTTCTCACAGGTTTTCAGTCCGCTTGATGTGGCCAGTACTTTCAGGGTGCTGCTTTCACAGTTGTAAACTGTTGCTCGAAGCAGCACGCGCACTGCAGCTTTGCGGGAGACAGTTCTCTCTTACCATCTGACCTCTGCTCGCCCGGCTCATTAAAGTTCAATCCTCTTTCTACACACGTGGGAAATAATTCAAAACAAATTGCAGGAAGTTCCTGAACACCGATTCCAGGAAGGCGTCCAGCTGTGCCCCCCAGCAGTGCTCTGAGCTGGGCTGTCTCAGGTTTGCTCTTTGAGGTGCTGCGGTGGTGGATGAGTTTTGAGTCCAGCCTGGCTTGGTGGACTCCAGGGCATGTTTTGAAAGTGACTGGGAGAAGTGAGGCCACGTCTGCTGCTGGTTGTAGTTGAACTCTGACGGGTGCAAAGAGGCAAGGGTTTGACTGGGGAAACCTCCCCCTTTCCCTAGCCACCGGCAGAAAGCAAAAATGTATGTTTGTGTTCTTTTCAGGGCGTTTCATCTGTGCCCTTTTATAAACAACCCAGAATTAAACTCTGCCTAAAGATAGTACCCGTGGACTAGGACCAAAGGGAACAAGATTCAATTGAAATCAAAACAATAAGTGATCTGGAGAAAAAGAAACGTGTAAAGGAGGCCAGGCTGCGTCAGCTGCGAGGAAAAGGAAGAAAGTCTTGGGAAAAATAAACGCAGAGGCTGCAATGCCTGCTGCCAATTATAAATCTATTAATCAAAACCAATAAAAATGTCGGGCTTTTTTGGCCAGTTGCAACATGAAATGATTTATGGCTCCTCTAATAAATCTCATACTTGAAGAGGAGGAATTCTGAGGGCAGAAAGACACGTTGCTTATTGCCACCTTATTAAAACCAGAGCGCAGGACTCAGCTTCCTGGTCTGCACCTAGTAAATCCCTCTGCTTCTCACCAAGAAATTTCACATCCCTTTCTCTGTGAGGAGACCCAGGAGGTAGGACAGAGATGGGGGCTGAGCAGAGCTGTGTGCCTCTCTGCTCTTGCCAGTGGGGCAGACAAGCCATTCACGTGAAAGCAGGTTTATATCTTGTCCAACTGCTTTTCACACGGGGAGAAGGTGGTTGTTGAAAGCTGTGGATGGAGCTTCACAACTCATTGGTGAGAAAGATGAGGGTTCTTTGACTGATATTGGTGAGGTGGCTTGTCCAAGCTTGTGTGTAGATGGGTACAAAGCTGACAGTTTGCACCAGGCGTCCCGTTTCTCCGCTGAACTTTCTTGTCGGGGTGGATGTGGCACGGCAGGCACTGACCACTCTGCTCTCTGAAGCCGGGTCTGGCTGATGTGAGTGGCGAAAGCAGCCCCTGTATCCAGGGCTTGCTGCTCTGTGAAACTCAAGCTGCCTGTGGGAGCGGGGTCAGTGCAAAGCTGTAATCAGATAAAAGCAGTGGTTTTTCTCAGCATGGCCACCCCTTTCGTCTGGAGCATCATCTGGAGGTTTTGTGGCTGAGCACATGACGTGTGTCCTGGGTTCAACATGGAGGAACC
>NW_010420496.1:37040-37676 GCF_000710305.1 Buceros rhinoceros silvestris | reverse complement strand
GCAATTTTCTCCATCATGTAGCCAGCTCCTACGGTCTCCATCAATGCAAAGATGAGAGTCGTTCTTTATCAGAGTGCCGGTAATTTGCCTTACTGTGTACAGTATTCTTTGTGTACCTGTTTCATATTCGTGCAACGGTGCTTGTGTCTTCTGTGGTCAGGGAGAATTGCTACCTAAAATATAACAGTTTCAATTTATAGAGCAATTAAAGATTAACACATATTCAATTTCACATAAATGAAAACTGACTTCAGCATATTCTTGGTTTTAAGTAACAGCTTTCAGATTCTTTGTATGAGAACCTCATATGATCCAGAGAAGATTTACAGGTAATAAGTTTCTTTATTATTTTAAACTTGTGCCGTGTATTGCCTCTGTTTAGGCTCTGCCTAGTAGGTGTAGTATGAATACCAAAATACCACTGGCTAGATGTAGTTACAAAGTCATAGAGCTGAAGCATCCATGTTTCTTTCTAGCACTGTCGCTGAATGTAAGATATATTTTTAAAGTTTCCACTGAACCAAATGTTAACGGGTTATGAAAAAGTTCAAGTTAGATAACAGTGTCACACAGAAACATAAAAGGTTCATTCTTTCTGTAAAGAAGTCCGAAATGTATTCTTTTTAGTTCTCTTTC
>NW_010420496.1:0-36933 GCF_000710305.1 Buceros rhinoceros silvestris | reverse complement strand
CTGAATCCTTTCAACTGCAGTCAAAGAGAATGTTCTGTTGTTGATTCTGTCATGCGGTTTCACTGTTTCTCTACTACTGCCTGCTGTGTATTCATTTAACAGGAATACCAAAAGGTTAAACAAGAAGTGTTTCTCTTCAGTGAAAAAAATTACTCATGACATGAAAATAAAGAACTACTAAATCAACAAAAGCTGTGTATCTTCCTTGGAACAAGACGTGATATATAAAGACCAAGTGATGTTAAGGGCCGCAGGTGTCTATGAAATAGCCCAAGAGTGCAAGACTGCAACTTACTTTCTCAAAAGTCTTTGAATTAAGTGGTGAACTGTTAGTCCTGAAGCTTTTTAAAAGACTCACTGCTGAAGGGAAAGTAATTTTGAAAAGTCATGATATCCGAACCTTTAATTACTTGATCAACACTTCTGTCATATACGAAATACAATACATTTCTGGAAATTTTATTTCATGAATACTTAGTTATCAGCTTCAAAAGACACATATTAATAATAAAAATGTAGCAGTATTTGATTGTCCCTTTCCTATTGCAAGCTGCAAGGAATCTGAAATAATCCTTTTTCTCACTTCTCTTTCTTTTATGTAAAATCCCTGTACAGATCACAACTTGCTGTAGGACCGTGTTTTTGTCACAGAGAAACAAGCTCTGAAGATGACCATCCCTCATTGCCATCCAGCGATATTTCTCAGGCTGCAGTGAGGGTACACATCTCACTTACGTTACCCAGGAGGAGTATTCTGTACTGGATGTTGACTGGATAGTCAGGACACTACCCATGCAACCTGTGTGCTTTTAAGATTAGCATTACTTTCTTGCAGTTTTCCAGGCTCTGCTGCTGACTTGGATTCTGAAAGGTAAAAAAATGACTGAGGAGCTAAATGCTTTATCTCCTATTGCTGGTTCCCCAAGATATCACCTCAGTAGTGCTAAGTTTCAGCATTAGTTTATATTTCCTTCTCCCTGCCCTTAGTCTAAAGCTTCTTTTCAGAACAGATCAGAAGAATCTCCTGGAAAAAAACAATCCAGCAAAAAGAACAACCCTAAACTAGAAAGCCTGAAGTAACTGTGAAATCTATTTTTAGATAATTTCTGGAAGTAGCGTGCTCTGTAAATACCATTAATGAAGCAAGTCCGTAGTTCGCTGTGTCCCTGTTTCATAGGCTGAAAGGATGAAACATTCAATGGGTAAAAAAATTATGCTAAAAGATACAGTGATACCTCAACAAGAAAAAAAATTGTGAAAAAAATGAGGAAGCTCTACAAAGCAGAGTTTAACAACATGTAGCAGTCTCTTTAGCAAAAGAGGAAGATCCAGTACTGTAAATGTGTGTATCCACAGCAAATTTAGAAGAACAGGGCTACAGAAACAAAGCTGAGCTATGGCCCTCAGAATCCTGTAGCAGCTTCAGGGAAGGCATAATTCAATTTTAGCTGAAATCTTTTGTCTTCCTGTTTATATTTGTGAGCTAGAGGAATCCTACATCTTCTGGATAAGGGAGGCAGAGGAAAGGAAGGCAGCAAAATGATCCCTTGTTTGTAATTCTGCTTCCTTTGGCAAGGATACAAGGAAAACCTTGCTGTGTTTCATGTGAAGACTGAGTTGTCAAATTCATTAATTTGCTATAAAATTACTTTTCATAGGCCTTAAAACTGCCTGATACAAAGTGAACAACTGATCAAAAGGATCTTTGTTTTGCTGCAAGCCAAGCTGCAAATAAAATGACTTCTTGTTTTCAAATCTGGTGTTACAATGTATTTCTATGTGTGTATGTCTAACCCAGACAGATTCCACTTTGTGTTTAAATTAGTGGCATTTTTAAGAAAAAAGAAGGCTACAGGAAGACCAGCCTTCCACTGTTTAAAGTGTCTACAGGAAAGATAGGGAGCCACTTTTTATTAGGGAGTGCAGTGATAGGACAAGGGGCAATAGTTGCAGACTGATAGATGCTACATTTAGATTAGGTATTAGGAAGAAATTATTGCTGTGAGGATGATGAGACAGTGGAACTTGTTGCTCAGAGAAGTTGTGGATGTCCCCTCCCTGGAAGTGTTGAAGGCCAGGTTGGATGGGTCTTTGGGCAGCCTGGTTTAGTGGAAGGCATGGCAGAGGGGTTGGATCTAGATGATCTTTAAGCTCCCTTCCAACTCAGACCATTCTGTGGTTCTATGATTCTTATTTGGACTTACCAGCTTGCACAGACCAAGATGAATATCAAACTGTTAATTCGATGTTGTAGCAGAGCTGTTGTCTAAAAAAAAACCATAAAAAATTAAAAAAAGGAATTCAAAATAAAAAGAGGGAATGTCTTTGCTATTTCTACACCTTCACAGCTGGGGAAATCTAGAGCAATCATTCCAAAGAGTGATAATTTTGTTATCTCATACTAGTTGTTTGGCCTTATTGTCAATTTCAGTTACTGCACAGTGATTCCTAGAATTTTGTTTAATTGATTTTTCAGTCAAAGTGCATTCACCTAGAGTATCTGTGTATATATATATATATATAAAGCCTGATGCACATGCTATTACAACTTTATGTATGTTGTTCCCAAATACACTTCACTACTGTTGGCTTTTTGGATGTATATTTGCTGGACCATAACCACAGCTCCGGTTTTTTTCAGGTATACAAGATCAGCTTAGCGAGCTAAACAGCGCATTAATTCTTAACCATGTTATGTTCTTCTCTTCTTATAATATACAAAAAAATAGTGTACTTTCAGCCAGGAATTGTTTCTTTCCGTTTTCATCAGAGCTGGCGTCAATTTTCATTTAATTTTTCCTTAAGTAATTCTCTGCATAAAGAAGCAAATGAAAGAAAATGAAGTTGTGTGGATGTATGGGATATTTGGCCACACTGAAGTACCATGTTTGGGCAACACGGCTAATTTAACTGCAGTTCAGGCTGGTCTACTGAGTATTTGTGCTCCATGATGCTGAACCATGAACAGGCAGAACTTTGTACGCACACAGATAAAACACCAGGATATGCTTGGGTACTAATGAAAAAAAACCAAGATCCCAAGTCCTCAGTTTGTCTGTGGATAGGTTACAGTGTGGACCGTAGAAGAACAAGAGCTAGTTGAGCCACCTTCAATACGGGAATCAGTGCTTTTGCAGTCTGGTTTACCCTGCCTGTGACATGAAGCTCTGTGCAAGCACTGCTAGAAATTTCTGCTGCATACTTACTTGTTCAGATAATTTATGCACGTGTGCCACTATCTGAAGTACACACATCTCAGGTGCTGAGCCTTTGTCTCCACTAAGCTGAGTATTGCATTAGCCCAGAGCTATGATAAAGCTGCCTCAGAAGCGTTTTTGAAAACGTGACTACACTTTATTTCTTAAATGCAGAATATTCTTGAGGGTTGTAAAAGGCTTTGGTGGTTTGGGTTTTTTGGTGGTTTGGGTTTTTTGGTGGTTTGGTTTTTTTGTTTTTTTTTTTTGAAACAAGGGGGATTTCTGAATCAGATAATATCCTTTCAGATCAATCAGACCTGAGGAGATCTCTAAATATTGTTTCGAAGGACATAAAAAATAATTTACCTATCCTTGTCTTCATTCAGGTGTATTCAAACTAGTTGCCAACTCAGCACCAGAATTTATCCTTATTTCTGTCCTAAAAAACTGGTGAACTGAGCACAAATGTTCCTGAAAAGGTGTCCATTCTTTGTAAACATCTGAACAACAAAGACTAACAGCAGCAGAGAATATTTAACATGCCTTCCTTATGCTTCATGTTTTATCACTTTCAAAACAGCAGGAAAAGAGAGCAATTCTACCCAGTATGCTTTGGCTCAAAATGCTAATAAAACTGAAGGAAAAAAATCAAGTAAGATAGTCAGTGGAGAAACATTAAATGAAATTTGTGATTTTGTGATGCTTTCCAAATTATACTAACACAGCAGGGGATTTTATGCCTCAAAATGATTGTTGTTTTGAAGGAAAAGTCTTTTGTTTGGGAGTCCTAAGGTGTATAGCAGATGGTACGGAACTGAAGCTGTGGATGATATTCACAGCAGAAGGAAAAAAGTCTTAAGATGATATTGACAGGTTGTACAGAAGTGAAAATGCATCCCAGCAGCTCCGTGAAAGATGCAGGAATACAGCAAGAGGCTGAGGTATTATGAGAGAAACTAGACTTTAAGGACATGTTGATGTACACTTATTAACTAGTGTTTCATTAATTTTGAGCCCATCTGGAATATGTCTTATAACAAATGTGAAAAGGAAGAGGATTGCTGTGTTTGTTAATTATAGGACTGTCTACCCTTGATCTTTCCATCCTACTAATGAGGCATGAATAGGCACTATGTGGCTATTAAAATCATTGTTTTCTGTTTGGTGTGATTTATGGCTATGAATTAAAAGAAAAAATTACAGGTAATCTAACTATTTAGCTTTTAGTTTATTTATGTTTAGCTTGAACTGTAGCAACTACTAAAACTACATAGGCAATACCTTTATTCTAAAAAATAAATTACACAATGAAGAGATTGTGTCCAGCAGTGATGGAGATGTGCAAAGTTGTCTAATAGCTATATATACAATCTCCTGATCACTCCTGAAGAAGCCAAGCCACTCATAAAGTTGACTCCTATAGGCTTTCCCTCACCAGCTGCTGCTATAATGCTCTGTTAATTCACTTCAAAAGTAATAATGTAGCAATCATTCTTTTTTCATATACTGTGGTCTGACTTGTGGTAAACTGCTGTCTACGTTCAGCCTGTATCTTCAGTTAAACTATAGCAGTTGCTCTATCACCCAGTGACCCCAACAGCAGAAAAGGGAGATCCAGGAAAAGAAGACTCACCGGTTGAAATGAAAATGGTTTTTACGAAACAGCAAAACTACTACCAAATGCCAATATAAATTAGAAAAAGTTATACTCAGCCCAGCAAGTGTATGATGGCCACAATAAGTGGAAAGACAGTTCTCAGCAGCGGGATGCTGAGTGAGCCACACCACAGCCAGACAGAACAGCCCAAGCAAGATGCCCTCCTATTCTCAGCAAACTTCCCCCTTTATACCGAGCATGATGTTTGTGGTCTGGGACAGACCTGTGCGCCAGCTCGGGTCAGCTGCCCTGGCTGACTCCAAACTGCCAACAGCCTGCAGACCACGGCAGACCTACTGTTCTGTCTCAGCAAACCCAAGACAAATATTTGAAAGTTTTTGTTTTTCCTAGTTTCTCCTTTTTGCTCTTTCTTTCTTTCTTTTTTTTGTTTCTTTGTTTTGTTTTGTTTTGTTTTTTAAGAGTCTGTCCTCTCCCAAAATTGCTGATGGTCATTCACATAGGACTATAGAGGATTTACATCAAAGAACTTGGTGTTTACTGTGCAAGTTCTTGAGCAGCAGTTCCAGGAGAAAAACTGATGTCTGTGATGACCTGTACTTATCGATATTCTAGCATTAGGAAAGCAATATTAACTTTTCAGGAACAACAAACTGACTCTGCAGCTCTGAAGCCAAGAATTTTGTCAGGTTTCCATGGGCACACTAGAAGTTGCAGTTAGGCGTGTTATTACAAAACTTAAATGAATAGTGTTTCACTTCTGTCATTTTTTAAAAAAGGACTTTCATGCTGTAATTGGTCAGTTTCTCCACTGAGGAAACTAAAGTACAGTGTGTGAGTCAGGGCATTTCTTAAGTGATATCATGACTGTCAAAATGTTTTCAGAGAAATCAACTGGATAAAACTCTTTATGTTCTTCTGATGACAGAAGTTCAGTTCTAGTACTCAATTATCTTTTACCTGTATTTTTTATAGTAGGCAAGAATTCTCACTGCTAGCCATTAAGCTCCAGAGCACTAAATGGGTTAAGATGTTTTGCAGAATGTATTCTAAAATACTACTGGAATTGAGAGTGAATCAATAAACATTTTTATAGGTCATGTTAATATTTATGAGGTGCATATGAAGATCACCCTTGATAAATGTTGCCAAGGTTAGCAGGGGGTACAGATGTTCAGTAAAAGATTCTACCACTGTGTAAGTTTTTCTATCACCAGCAGTGAAATTTTTCATGGAACTAGAAGAATACAAATTTTCATTTCCCTGCAGACACTTTTTGTATGTTTATTGAAGGTGGAATCAATATAATACTTGACTCTTAAGATACATACAGGCTTCCACGATATAGTGTTGGGGTAAAGATGTGCTGCTGCTTCTTGTGAAAGAGGAAGCCATCTGGAGGTTTAGTCAGTCTCTTTCCTTTCCTTAACCCTGGAACTAGAAGAATACAAATTTTCATTTCCCTGCAGACACTTTTTGTATGTTTATTGAAGGTGGAATCAATATAATACTTGACTCTTAAGATACATACAGGCTTCCACGATATAGTGTTGGGGTAAAGATGTGCTGCTGCTTCTTGTGAAACTCCTCAACCAAAATGTCCTTAAAAGAACAGGCTGAGTTATTCGGGTAGCTTGTATTGAACTCTGCACAGTGGGAAATTGATTGTCAGACACTGCTCCTCCAGATGGCAGAGGTGCTTACTGTGGTACTTACACAATTGAGAGACAATGTCCTCCCAGGCCTGAAGGAATGAAAAGAAATACATTTCCTGAAGGATGTGAAGGAGTCTTTGCAAGCCTAGGAGATCTAGGAAAAATGTGTTCGAGCTTGAGGCACAGGCCAGAATTTGTTGCCTCTACCTACAACAGGTAGAGGTAGGTAGCCCTGATCTGTTTGGATCAGAGTCATGCTTCAAACGTTTTTCTTTAAGCTGATAACTTTCATTTTGGAGAAAAGAGGAAAAGGAAAAGAAAATTTGGAATTCTATGGGTTTTAGCAGTTTCCCTAAGTGACTAGCAAATTATTTATGTTAGAATTTTTGACCTCTCAATATCTTTGTCAAGGATCTGCTTTTGGAGAATCAGAATCAGCAAAAGGTTTAAGTGGGAAGGGACCTTCAAAAATCATGTAGTCTAGCCCTCCTGCCACAGGCAAGGACATCTTTCACTGGATCAGATTGCTCCAAGTCCAGTCCTGACCTAGTACACTTTCAGTGATGGAGCATCTACAACTTCTCCAGGCAACATGTTCAAGTGTCTCACTACTGTAATTGTAAAAAAATTCTTCGTCATATCCACTCTAAATTTATCCTCTTTCATTTTGAACATTTTGCTCTGCATCTCGTCACTGCATGCCCTGGTAAAAAGTCTCTGTCTTTCTCCCTTTGTATATTGAAAAGCTGCAATAAGGCCTCCCTGAGGTCTTCTCTTTTCCAGGCTGAAAACTCCAAATCTTTCAGCCTGTCTCCACAGCAGAGCTGTTCCAGCCCTCTGATCATTTTTAAGGCCCTCTTCTGGATCTGTTCTATCAGGCCTATGTCTTTCCCATACTGGAGACCCCAGATCTGAATGAAGGGCTCCAGGCTGGGTCTCATGAGAGTGAAGCAGAGGGGGACAATCACTTCCCCCAACATGGTGGCCATGCTTATTTTGATAGAGTGCACGATGCAGTTGGCTTTCTGGGCTGTGAGTGCAGGTTGCCAGCTCATATCTATTTTTCATCTACAAATATTCCAAGTCCTCTGCAGGGCTGCTCTCAATCCATTCACCCACAGTCTGTATTGATACTGGGATTGCCCAGACCCGGGTGTAGGACCTTGCACTTGGTCTTGATGAACCTTATGGGGTTCACATGGGCCCACCCCACCAGCCTGTCAAGGTCCCCTTGGATGACATCTCTTCCCCCTAGTGTTCCTAATGCTCAAAACTGAAGACAAAAAATGCTGTCTTGTATTAATATAGGCTGGAGAGGGAAAGGAAGATTGGAAAGTGAGTTGGTGTGCTGTTGGAAGATAATGTATTTTCGTTCTGAGTTTTTCTGAAAAAAGAGTTTCTATCTGCTAGTACTGCAGGTATTTATAAAGCTAAACCAGCCTTATCCAGGAAGCAGTTTGTGATAATATTTATATTTCTGATTTACCATTTACTAGTACATATGGAGTTTGGCTCTGCAGAAAGGGATCTGTGGGTGCTGTTTGGCCACAGGCTCAGTGGGAGTCAGCAGGGTGTCCTGGCAGCCAGGAGGGCAAACTGCATCAAAGAGAGCGTACGCAGCCAGGCACAAGAGGAGATTACCGCGCTGTGCTTAGTGATGGTGTGGCCTCACCTTGAGTGTTGTGTGCAGTTCTGGGCCCCACAATTTAAGTAGGGATTATCCCACTGTGCTTAGTGATGGTGTGGTGTGAACCTTGAAAATTGTGTGTAGTTCTGGGCCCCACAGTTTAGACAGGGTGTGGAGGTCCCTGAATGCGTCCAGAGGAGGGTAACAAAGCTGGAGGAAGGGCTGGAAGGCACGTCCTGTGAGGAGTGGCTGAGGGCTCTGGGTTTGTCTAGCTTGGAAAAAAGGAGGCAGAGAGGTGACCTCACTGCTCCCTACAGCTTCCTGAGGAGGGGAGATGGAGAGGGAGGTGCCGATCTCTTCTCTGTGGGATTTTATGATAGGGTGCACGGGAACGGTTCAAAGATGCACCAGGGAAGGATCAGACTGGAGGTAAGGAAGCATTTCTTCACTGAGAGGATGGTCAAACACTGAAACAGGCTTCCTAGAGAGGTGGTCAATGCTCCATACCTGTCAATGCCTTAAAAAGAATCATCTGGACAATACTCCTAATAATACACTTTAACTTTTGGCCAGCCCTGAAGTGGTCAAGCAATTGGACTAGATGATCCCTGTAGGTCCCTTCCAGCTGGAATGATTCTAGTCTAGTCTAGTCTAGTTTAGTCTCGTCTAGTCTAATGTTTAGTTTCAGACTGGATAAAAGCTGGGAATCATTTACAGAATGTTGTTGAAGTGTGCTGAGTCAGGAAATTGACAGACACCTTGAATTCTCACAGAAATTTGAAAAAACACAACCCCAAACACTGGCTTTCAGTGATTTCTGTGCATATGTGTGTGACAGGCTGTATACACATACACACATATATGGATTCGCAACCACCCCTTCCTGATATATGTATGTACACATATACACACAACCCCCACATGCACAAGTATACCTTTATTTTCAAAAATTATATCTATTCAAGGTCTGAGATTTTTTATTACAACTAGAAAGGAAGTAGATTACATAGTAAGTAAATTTCTGATTTAATTTTTCATAAAACCTTGTAAGCAGTTAAAGCTCTAGTCTATCCAGCTGTTCAACCTGTTGTTGTATATGAATGATGTTTGTACAAAAAATCAAGGCTGTCATATTCACTTTAGAAAAGGCTGGCAGGAGTAACATTGATATTTACAGCTCCCTGAGGTAAAACACTCTCTAACTCTTCTTAATGCCAAACTTAGCATTGTTGACTGAGGTTTTGCTGACTAATAAAATTGCAGTTGTCACATTTGGTAATGAAATGTCAAACTCTCAAAAATGACTGCAAGCAAGACTGGAGAAACTAGTCAGGGAGGGGCGTTCTCATTCTTTCCACTTGTCTCCATCACTCCAAATATTGCTAATATATTTCACAGGCAACTTTGATGCAGAAATACCTGTCATTTATCTGCTCTGGACATGATGTAAAGCCGCCGGAGTCTTCCTTTGTAAATATTTACTATGAATCTAATCATATGGCCCAGAGTTAAACAGCAGTGCTCTGAAATAGTTGTCTAGAGCAAATGTCAAGTTGATTCAAAAGCAGTCTCTGCCTGCTCCTGTTTCAATTGTTTCTGTTCTGAAGCTCAAGCTTTTTTGTCCTCTGCAGTAAAGATATGTAGTGGAAAAAACAGTCTCTACCTAAAGAGCTTGCAGTAGAAATTGAGTTTCTCTCAGTTACAAGTATTATTAGCTGTAAGACAAACGTAGCCAATAAATTAAACTGGATTTATGACACTGTTGCATCACTGACAGATCTCAGCTCAGCCCAGTCACAAGTGCCATTCTTTTAATACTCTAGCTGTTACAAAAATCAGTGTTGGGAGGGTGCAGAGCCCTCTTTCTTACCCTGCTGCAGGACATCTGAACTCTTTTGCGCAGAACAATGGAACGGTCAAGGTCTCATCTTTTCATTCCCAAGATTTGACAGTGATCTGTGATTGGCGATGATACGTCTGGGAACAGTGGGCTTAAATGCTGGTGGCTGAGTAGAAAGTGTCATGATTTACATTACAAATTGGTGTTCCTAATGCTAAACTTTGTGAAAAAGGGAAAAAAGACACTTCACCCTAAGGTATGGTGACAAAACCACCTGTGATGACATAGTTAACGCAAATGTTTGTTTGGCCAGCTTTAGGTATATCTGCTATCTTGGGAGACACTGATGGGAATGGTCTGTTTTGCCACCCTCAAGGATCTACTACTCACTAACAAGAGATCTAGCAAAGTGCTTGAGAAGATCTTCTGATGTTTGTGGAATCTGCCTTCTAAAATCAAATACTCATGATCTCAAACAAGATTTTTTAGGCTTGTGTTTCTGACTGTGAAAGTATTAAAATTGCTGTAAGGTCCTCTGTGGATCTGATCTCTAATCTTCTAGAGTAATAATTTTGAAACAATTATCCTCAGGAGCTTGTGACTGTCACCAATGAAGTTGACTGGCTTGTTTTTTTCTGGTTTTGCTTTTGGTTTGTTTTTGTTTTTCTGGATTTGCCACAAATTTGTTTCTAATACTACGAGTAAATATATCCCAGGTTTGAATGTACTACATTTCAGCCAAAATGTTAGTTTGGATAAAGGGTTTGATATGTTCTGTATAGATCTTGTTTGTTCAAGGAACTTGAATGTTTACAATTCTTTCAAGTTCTCAGAGTTCTTTCAAGTACTTTTACCATGTAAGTCCCGTGTTACCTAACTCAGGTGTTATTCTTCCTGCTCAGTTTCAAACTGTCTGGAGCCTGCTGAGCTGCAGGCATCAGTATACTGTCAGCTTCAGAAACCATTTAAATACCCAAATTTGTAAGATCTGTAAGACAGCAGCTGCTTTTAGATCCAGAAGAAAATATTTTAAAACTTTTGACGTCAATGAATCAGTTATGGGGAAGAGGAATCTTCTAATCCAGAGTCTTGTGTGTCATAACTGGTTTCAGCCAGCATGCAGTTCTTGCCAATGTCTTTGGCTGCGCCGTTAAGTTATTTAATTGAACTGGTTCTCTCCAGTGAGGGGAGGTCATCTGAAGCAAATTTATTTTCTGAGAGGACTATTATGATATAAAAGGAGTGATCATCTTCCTCTTGTTGAGGAAAATTTGTGACAAGATTATTAATTATATGATTATTGTAATCCTACGCATGTAAGGATTGATGTCTCTGAAATAATTTATTTTTTAAAGGGAAATTTAACCTAGAGCCGCACCCTGGAAAAAGTTTTGTGGAAACTATTAACAACACTACCAGTATGGGTTTGGGTTTTTTTTTTTTTGGTGGTGTTTTTGCTTTTTTGGTTTTGTTTGTTTGTTTGGTGTTTGGTTTTACTTGTTTGTTTGTTTGGTTGGTTAGTTGGTTTTGTTTTGTAAGTCTGTCCTTCATAATGGATGGGAAAAAACATTTCAAATCTTAGTGTTATGTTGGTAGAGGGAGAACCATTTTTTGAGAGAATTTTAAAAAGGATACTTGTGTTCTTCCATTCCTTCAGAAAGGAATTTTCCACAGTGTATCTTACATTTTCCTGTGTAGAATATGAAAAAAGTGGGGAAAAAAACCACGCTTCACGTAATTTTAAATTATAAAAGACCTATAACCATGTGTGGGTTTGCTGGATTTTTTGGCTGTTGAGTAAAAAATTTTTTTTTCTCATTTAGTATTCCTAAAACTCGTACTAAAATAGGTTTTAAAGCATCTTTGTGCAAAAGATATTGAAGAAAGTCTGGGTGTGACCTCTTAATTTGCGACATATTTTTCACTTGTATCCATGTTTTCCACTTTACGTTGATTTTTCTTTCGTGATACCTCAGCCAATTACATCTCCTTCTACTTCTAATTATCCTGAAGGCTCAACCCCTTTGGAAATTAATATTCAGTCAGCAAACACAAGTGCTACAATGTATGGCACATCACATATTAATGATATGTTTTTAATTGTGACTCCAGACTGCAGTATTCTCTTCTTCTGTAAATTGTCATCTATTATTAATAGCTTTATTACCCATATTGATTTATCGGTTGAGTTGTACATTTGTATGTATGTCAGCACATGAAAAACACGCCAGTAACAGAATAACTCATGTCCATGTTGACAGAATGAACTTCTTGCAACCGGTCAGTATTCACAACTAACATTTTCCTGCTTATTAAGTTTTCTTCCCTCCATAAATGTAGGATGCCTCCCGGATTATTGTAAATTCTTTAAAAGCTTTTTTGCTCAATTATGTAGGTTGACTGAACTCTAAGAATTGGATAACTTGTTTAATACATATAGCTTTTTCCCTGAGCCACTCTGAGGATTTAGGCAGGGTCCAATTTATATGTTGCTCTTGGAAACCATTATTTGATTTAAAATACAGTTTACAGAACTATGTAACCTATTAAATTAATGTTGTCCTTTTCTTTGCCTTCCTGAAAGTTGCTCATTAATACATCTCTGCTGGAGTTTTTGTTTTTGTTTGGTTTTGGTTTTGTTTGGTTTTTTTTGGGGGGGGGGGGGTGCAAAAAAGGATAAACACCCTTCTGCTGGATTTTTTGTTTTTGTTTGGTTTTGGTTTTGTTTGGTTTTTTTTTTTTTGGGGGGGGGGAGGCAAAAATAGAGAAAAGCTCTGAATTCCTTTTAATTATTATTTTCCTTTCTAACATGGAAGATCTGCTGTAAAAAATAATCTCCAGAAGTTATTGTTATCTTCTAGCATCACCAGAAATTAAAAGTTGTAGTTTGGTGTTGAGCAGAACTTGCTCTATAGTGGCTTTTATCTCATGTTGCATGGTTGATCAATGTTAGAAATATTTGCACTGAGAAGCTAGGATCTTTTTCAAGCAATGGTAATGTTTGTTTCTGGCCTTTGTTGTGATGTACTGGACCGCTTTGTTTCCTTTATGACAAAAGATTTTGTTTCAGCAGTTCTAATATATCAGTATTTATCTGATCACTTTTCAATTCTTAGATTTGAAATATTCCTAGATTACGTAGATTAGAAAGAAGATTTGCATACCTGGAATGTATGTGCATTAGCATTACTGGGATTTATTAACTAAGCTTTTACAAAATACAGCGTAAGCAAACAAAACTTATGATCGGGCATCTGTTAATTTAGTACTTCTATAGACATTTGTGTCAGATGCATAGAATTATCCCTTGCATTTACCATACACAAAAAATTTAATAATCCAGAACTTTACCCCACTGATACCTTCATTTAATCAGTCATTAAGATAGATTTACTATCTACATAATTTATTTACTTATAGTTTATTAAAGATGATGTGCCCTGTGCTGTACTGCAGCCAGAGGGTTAGGCAGTAGAAAATACTAGTGTAATTTTTTGTGGCAAATTGGCTGTTTCAGATGTACTCTGACACAGGCAATTTGTCTTGTTGAGATGAAGAATGTAGACTAGCAAGTCTGATCTTCATGCCACTAAATTCAAGAAGAGTTTTGTTACAGATTTTTGTCATGGGAGCAGCATCTACCCTCAACTCCCAAATCATTATTATTTCCTACGGCAGTGCCCCCAAGCAATATTTAAAATTAAACAAATGCTATTTTGTACTATAAAATCTCAGCTGAATCTGCGAAGAGTATATGTTAGTATAGAGATACAAGTTTTGGAGTTATACAGAAATTCATTCAGAGTTTCGCCCTCAAAATCAAGCCCAAGAAACACTAAATGTTACTGTGGAAAGCCACCTCCTGGTGATAAATGTCCTTTTCCTTGCTTAGTGAACGTAGGCAAAGAGAGGGGGTGGCGAGAGCAGGGCTGCTTGGAGGGGTCAAGCTGGGAGACCATGCGTAGGCACCGCTCTGGCCATGGAAGGAGAAGTTGATAGCCATACTGTGGTGGAGGAGCAAGAAAAGTCCTGTGATGAGAGCAGCATCTGGAGTATTTAAGTCCCGCTTTATGCTCTGGCCCTGCTGGGTTTCAAAACGCTGTCATGTTTCTCTGGCCTGAGGTTCAAGGAAGAAAGAAAGACGAGGGTGTGAGAGGTGTTGTTTAAGAAAATACAACTTGAAAAACAAGAGAATGTAAATTATTTTTTTTCCCCTTTTGTATCACAGTATGAAGGAGGAAAAATTGACTATTGAAATAATCCAATTAAATTTCTAGATCTGTGTTTATTTTGAAATTTAAGAAAATAATGTGAAATTAGGACAAAACTGTGAGCTGACTTTAGAAATATAAAACACTACATGCTGTGGATAAATTAAATATTTTTATGCATATTTTTGATGTTTAAAGCTGTCTGTGCTTGTTAAAGATTGCAGACTCAGTTTGTCAGACCACATGTGTTTTCAGCCATCTTTTAAAGTTTGTCTGTATGTTAAGTCACACTGGAGAATAATATAGAGGAGGTTTTTTTTAAAAAAAACCTTTAACTAGAAAATTAAAGGGGAAATGTTTCAGAAAAAAATTATGTATTTATTCTGTGGAATACTGGTAATTTTTTTTGATAACTATTGTCTCTGTGCACACAATGTGTCTCTGAAAATCCACTTGCAAAATCAGTTTTAATTGTGTTGCACACTTATTTGTCAAAATTACAAAAGAACTACGCTGTTCATGACAAATTACATTCAAATAAATTTTTTTTTATAATGATGTTTTCTGGTAAAAGACAAAAGAGTTACACTTATGAAGTACTGAGCTTGGATATATGTTTAGTATTTATCCTTTAAACCTTCATCTATTGCAGTTCAAATGTAATTCTGAATTTGAAAAGAGTTACTCACCATCTCAAGGCTAGCTGTAATTTTGTTAGGGTGGTGTAAATCAAACGTGTAAAATGTTCTACTTTCTTTTTTTTTTCTTTTAAACTTTTAGCCAGTCAGTAGTTTATGTGAAAATCGCTTGAACCAACACAGCTTTTAAAAATGACCGAGATGCCAGCAGAGAAATTCGTGTTTGTGTGTATCATGGCCTCAGCATCTTTTATTCTCTATTTCTTTCTCCCTCATACTGATAAATTTTTTCCCCTCACCAATTTCTCTGTTTCTTCCTCCATTCCTCTCTCCTAACTGCTGACTCCCACTAAAGTGTTGTTTCTTGAAAAACAGAAACATCTGTACAACTTCTTCCAGCTTTTTTCCAAACACATCTAACATGAACTTTGGTCAATAAATATTTGCAGTTGTGATAGAAAAATAATTAATATTTAATACTGTGGTAGCTGTGATATATATTAATTTCTACTTTCCTGCTATATGTAACGCTTTGAAAATGTTACAGGGGGATAAATTTCATACCCTACTGTAATCTAATATCTCCTAACTCGCAAACTTGTCAATTGACTAGTGAAACAAACAACAGATCTCCTTGTATTACATTTTCTGTCAGCATTAAAGAGATACATGTAACTGTATATATGTATTTCTCCCTGTCTATGCATAATTATGTAATTCCTGAACTCTGATTTTTTCTTATTCTTTTTCTTATTTTTCTTGCAGAATCTGGTTTTCCCATGACTCCTCATTTCTGTGTGTGCTTCATTTGATTTTTTTTCCCCCCGCCCCTGGAACTTGCAGCTGCAGTCTGTGGCCAGTTTTTACACCTTTGCTTCTCTGGGTGTGTCACATGACGGAATAGCTTTTCACACATTTTCAGGAATGCTAGGAATGCATAATCTGTACTCAGTGCCCGACCTGTACTTCAACATTTCAGTGTGTTGTCATTATTTTATAAAAACAGGATGGTTTTTGTTTTGTACCTGTTGTACTTAAACTTTCTTTATATCTTAAATAAAATATTTGAACTGTTAAAGACTAAAGGATTAGAAGCTGTTTTGCAACAAATACTATCACAGTGGAAAACATACAATATGAGGCAAATTTTGCTGCAGGCTGTCCTCTGACCTGGAGAATATGGAGAGGCATGGGAAAATATGGAGACTTTTTGACAACAGCTGGATAAGCATATTCATGCAGGGATGATGCCAAACACCTCTCACAGGAAAGGCTTTATCACTTATGTGACTTATTACAAAGGTGCTATGTATGGGGCTATGCTTCAGAAACATCTGAAACCAAAAACTAGTTTGTGGTCTGTCACTTGGGAAAGGTTATTCCCTCCTTGCAGCACTTACCTTACAGGCATAACTGAAGTGCTTGATTCTCACGGTTCCAGCGGCAGAGCTGAGAAGTCAGGAGCAGGGAAGAATGCAGACAAAAGTGAAATTTTATGTTACTTTTCCTCCTGATGATATTTAACAGAAATACAAGTTATTTCCTCTCCTACCTGGAGCACGAGTGTAAGCTAGATATTTTGTTGCTGTAATGTTTTGTTTGCTGCAGTTTCTAGAGGCTTCATGTAGGGCACAACTGCTTTGCTTTCTCTGAGCTGAGTTTTTGTTAGATATCTCACTGTAATTTCTGTGTATCTTAGCACAGAGCTGTCCAGCCACTGCAGTCCATCTTCCAGCACATTGCCCTGGCACCTGCCTCAGCCAAAAAACAGCCAGCTGCTTTGGTTAGAGTTTGGCTTATGTTTCAAGGAGTAAAAAATATCAATATTCTTTCTAAGATCTGTTTAGTTATATTAACCAGTCTAAAGGAAGATGTCAGCTTTGCAGGAGTAAGAATGAAGGCCTCTAGGAGAAAGGGCTCCTGATGACAAGCAATTGGTACCAGGAGAATAAATCAGTGACCCCATCTTTGTAGGTGTAATTTCTACTTATGATTTGAGATCATAAGTATAAATTGAGAGGGAGTATAAAAAGAGAGAGGAGGATTTATTTTGCTGTTAAATGCAGTGAAGTGGATTTTGTGACAACACTTAGGTTTCTTTAAAAAAAAAAAATTGTAGAAAGCTGCCTTGTCTACCCATTCTCTTAGCAGAAGCCTTGGGACAAAGAAAATGTGCGAAAAGGCAGTTGGTGAGGGAAGATTGTTTGCTCTTGTGTATGTATGTGTCTCTGTACATTCTTTAGGAAAAAAGAGTCATAAACTGTGATTCCTTCTTTTGAGATAAGGAAGATGCGTGTGAATATTCAAGGCTGTCGCACTCCTGAAATAACACTAACAGGGTTCTGTGAAAGGCAGCCCAGTAGACTGCCAACAGGTGGAGCTGGGAGAACAAAATCATTGAAACGATGTGGCTGGGCAATCAGGCAAAAAAAAAGTAACCTTGGCTTCCCTACCAACATCAGACATGTTTGCAGGACTGGGAGATATATTCTGGCATGGGAGTTCTGCCCTTTGTGGACAAATTTGTTTGTTCAAATCAATATACTCTTTTTTCTTTTTTTTCTTAGGTTGGAAACTCCTTAAGTTTGTCATTGCGTGGGGAAGTCTACCCCCACATTACGTTTGTGGTTTAATTTACACACTGGGAAACATTCTGTTTTCCATGGTGGTTGCTTTAACCACTATTACTTACATTATTTATTAAGGACCCCTCTAAACTGACTCTAATCCTTGTTACTACCAGTCAGTGCTTGGCAGAAGGTATACATTTACAGCACTGGTTGTTCGTGATGTTCAAATGAAAACCTAATCCCTTTTCATTCATTTCATTAGCGTTTAAATTCTTGTCCTTTGCAACCTGCTGTGTCAATAACATTCAAGAGCTAATTACAGGTCAGGTTTTAAAAGTATTTCTTTTAAATTGCTTTGTGATCCATTGATTTCACTATAAGAGCATAATAATCTTTAACGCAATGTCATTCCGTATAGATTAACATTGTATTTAGCTCGCTGGGTTTTTTTTTTTTTTTGGATTGCAGCAGGAACACTGAAGAAAATTTTTCCTTATGCTGCCCACAGAGATGGCAAGGTGCTTTTTATGACTTGATAAGGTATGTGGTTTGTTTTTTTCTCTCTTGTGTTCGCAATTTGTATAGGTCAATGGAGGATTTCCATTGCCATCCTTTTGCTTATTCACCTATTTTGGAGAAGACTGTCCCTGAAGCTCCTCATGGCATCTTTTTACAATTATTCTAAAATGTTTTTTCTTATCTGCAGTTTCAAAGAAATCTTGTATCTCTTTGTTCCCAGACCCCTGAAAAGCACAGGATCTCATACGAGCCTCATACGAGGGCAGTGCACTGTTAACATCCTACCATTTAAAAAAAAAGACACTTTATTCCTCTCCTTTTGTCTTGTTTGATCCGTGATAACAAAATATTGCATGTCAGAACCAAGGGGCTGTATTTAGAACTTGGACCAGAGATCCTTCTGAAATCTGAGTAATCTGTTGACCTGCACTTTTTTTGCACTAACTCATGTTAATAACTACAAAAGGGAATGCTTGAGAGAGGTTTCTTTAAAAGCTTCTGTTTGTGTTTTTAATCACTTCAGTATGGATATGAGAATTAATATGGCATCTCCATGAGCTTTGTGATACAGCTTGAATCACATGTGAAGACCCTTTGGTCTCATTTCTGACACGTTAGGAAAAGTACTGGTTGTGTTAGTTGTCTCCAGATGAACGGTAGTTCAGAGACTAATGGTGATCTCCCAGCATCAGCTTGCTGACAGTGTTGAGCTGCTGGGGAAGCCACTTGGAAAGTGTCGTAGTACTATCGGGGAGCCTGTGTCAGTCATCTGTCAGATATAAGAGAGTCAGAAACTAAGTTAGAGAGCTTTTTAATTGTTTTTTTTTAATGTAGCAGAAAAATCATTATGAACTTCTTAATGCTTTAAGAGACATGAAATTAAAACTTAGAGTAATAGATTTAAATGGCCAAAGTGTGTGCGTGTGTGAAGAAACAATCAAGTTGATAACATGACATGAATTTCTGATAAATGTCAGAAAAACACTATTCAGTGGATAAATGAAATGCTTCAGCCATGAGGCCAGGATAAGAAAGATATACACAGTGAAAGCAAAGAGTACAGGAGGTGTTAAGGTGAAGTTTAAAAATACAATGTTAATGAGATGCTGTTATGTTCTGAGTCAGGAGTATTTCTTACCACAAGAAGTCAGTGGTTATATGCAGGCAGAAAACCACAAGTGTAGCTGGGAGCCATGAGAAGGTAATTGAAAATTGCATACTGAATTGAGAAGAAATCTGCCTTTGTGCATGCAGAAATATGCTGACATGCAAGTGATAATGTTAAGACAGCCATTTTCCAGGCAGCTGGATTTAGAAACTGCAAGATTTTGTAGCTGAAAAAAGGAGAAATTACTTTTTCAGCCAAGGATGGAATAATCGTGTTCGTAGCTAATGAAGTGGATGAAGTAGTAAGAGGGTTACATATGCTGTTTTTGGTGGATAAGGGAATAAAATGAAAGTTTAGGCTGAAAGTTAACGGAAAGGCTATGAATATCTCAACATGCTGGGAATTTGGAGGAGAATTGCCAGTCTTGACTGAAAAAAAACCGCTTTAGGAGATTAATCTGAGAGATCGGAACAGACTAAAGGCTTAATTCTCTTGATGGCAGCATTTTTTCTTTTCAAAACTGCTTCAAGTATTTCTGTTGTACACAACAACCCCTGCGTACTTTGGAACATAGCAATGCGAAGTAGAATCGTGTTAGTTCATTGCCAGCTGGGACTAGTTGTGGGTATAAGACATGCTTCCTTGAGATGGATGTAAGAGGACATCTCTCTACACAACACAGATGTCATCTATTCAACTTGCAAGACTGCAGTAATGCTTACTGCTCTCGCTTCTCCTAATGGCTGAGCCTTTTCCAGTTTGACCTGATCAATTAATCCAATCAAAACATTATGGTGTAATTGGTGGCTAACTGGGCTGCTGGACAACCACACAGAAACTGTGAAGTATTGGGATGATTTAGGGCTTGTTGAACTTCCATGCTCATAAAGATTTGAAGGAGGATTAATCTAATGTAAATCTAACAATGATTGACAACAGAGAGCATTATATATATCTCCATTGTTTTCCAGGCAGATGGCTTTAATAACCAAAGATAAAAATAAAACAGATTTTAATTTACTTTAATTTACCTTTTAGGTAGAAAATGTCTATTTTTCTTATGTATTGCAGTGAGGTAAAAATTCCCCAAATTAAAAATAGACACAATGTGTCGGTCAAAATATTTTGGTATCCAATTTTTTTGTCATGTACATGCACAAGATCCTGTGCAGATTAATTCCCTTAATCCATTCATTTTTTTCTGTTCAAGTTGTTTGCAATTCACAGACACATCCTCTTTGTTGTTTTAGAAATAGATTTGGGCAGAAAAGTAGACTCACACATACCTATTTCAGCAGTTAAGTCCTTTTCCCAAAGATAGAGGTGACTTGCAGCTCCCCAAAATTTATTTGCATAGTATGTCACTGAGTAGTTAAAAATACTTTGTTTAAGTGCCTTTCAAACCAGCAGAGTTGCTTAGTTGTAGGCATCAAAGCTTTATAATATCACTCCTGAAAGGTGGGTTACTTGTTTGCCAAAGCCATGGTTTTAATTCAGTTTGTAGATACTTAGAACGAAAAAGAAACAAAACAAACCCACTCCAAAAACCAGTCTAGTGATTTTGATAGATATTTGGGACCATAAATGATAAAGGAGATGGTGGCTATAGACTTGAGAAGAATACTGTCCTGATTTTCCTTAAAGTTGTCTGTATATCTTCTAATTAGAACAAAGATAGGAATCCAAGTGCCTGCATCTTAGAAGACTGTTGTCAATACAGGATCATTGAAAATTTTTATGAGATATCTCTTGCTTTGCTTCTCAAATGTTTTGCATTAAATAAAATAGTTATTGCAATGGAGGAAAATGTGTTTGTCCACTTGTTCCTATTTTCTATTTCACCTGCAGGGAGGAGGTGCAGCTCGCAGTTTTCCCACTAATGCATAGGTATCCACGCAAGCTCTGGCAGAGATGCTGTGTGTTGTAGCTGGGTATTTGGGACATTTCCCCATTTTGCAGCCTCTTAAACCCAAATCTTCGAACACCAGGCAAAGGGAATATCTGAATTCACACCTCATATGTATATTCTGCTATTATTTTATGACTGGAAGAGATATCTTTTTATGTTTAGCTTTTCAAGTGTTTGTTTCCTTTGTTTTGATTGAAAATACTGCCTTTATCATCTGAAAACTTCCTTTTCTTCCATCAAAGAAGAAGAAGAAATTGTTAAGCCCCTAAGAATATTATATACAGTTTACTTTCAGACTTGAGGAATAGTTCTGGAAATCTTCTGACTGTTATCTCTCTTTTTGTGTCACTGCGTTTCTGTTATTCAGTTACCTAGTAAAAGAAAATAATGCGGGGGGTTGCAAACAAAGTTTCAATGGTTATAGATGGTAAATGAAGGAATGTCATTGCCTGCAGTGGCTGCAGCACATGAGAATTTCTAGTAACCTGCGAAAGTGTTTTAGTGACATCCCCAAGGCATTCAAGCATAACATTTTTGTCTCCGTAAGCTTAGAGTAATTGAACTCGGATTAAAAAGGTAGCTACACTTTTAAAACATTTACTTTAACAAGTGTCATGTTACTCAGTGGGGCACAATATATTGTGAACGGTTACATTCGTCACCTGGCGAACAGCATTTAAGGATATATTTTGTAACTGAGAAGAATATATTTTCTAATTGCAGAAAATGACGCTCACTTGAACTGCTGTGGCTGGTCAGGCAGTCCCTGAAATGTATATTTGGAGTTTCTCCTGAACTCAGCAAGTGTGGCAGAGTGTGCAAACAGAAAGGCACATTTTGCTTTCATGTAGAGTGATGAGGGAAGGACATGAACATGTCTTTAAAATAGTATATTGTCTATGATATTCTATAGCTATCTTCCTCAATAGTCCATGTATTTAACCGAGTAGTCTTAATTTTAATTTAACGTCTTCTATAAACAAGTGAAATTAAAATGGCATTGTTCTAAACCAACTGAAATAAGATCTCTTTCTTATGTGGAGTAGTTAATCTTTCTCAATTTTTTTAAAGTTTTGAGTTAGGTAGACTTGCATCCTGACTTAATTTAGGAAAACTAGAGGAGGTCTTGGTATCAATCAGTTTTAATAGTTGTTCAGACATTAATTTCTACAGTGACTAATGCATATTAGAGATGGGGAAACAGATACGGAGAAATTTAGTGACTGATCCAAATTGCCAAAATACATAACATGGAATACCTGAATTCAAGTTCAGAATTGTAGGCAGTACTTCTGTAGGTTTTCAAGCAGAGAAGATGAGGGAGAATCAGCAGACTGAGAAGAGCAGAGATATGCTAATATGAATTCTGTGTTTCTTCAAAGCAGGCTGTTACAGAAAAAATATATATAAAAATTGACTCTGTCCTCATCGTCTTATATTTTTTTTTGTAAGAAAGATTACTTTTGTCACATGGGGAAAACAAAAGTAAATCTTGTAACTAGTATGGAAGATATTTTAAAAAAAAAAGATTGCTGAAACAATCTCCAGCCATTAGCACTCCAGTTATTACAATCAAAAAATAATTTACAGATCTTCTGACAGGTGCTTACCAAGAGACTGTTGTGAGAAGAAGCTGAGTCAGAAGAAGTCACTGTAATTAGTTTAAGAACAAGCTCTCCCTTGTGTACCTGAAACAGTGCTATCAGGTAATAGACCCGGCTAAATAGACACCACCAGCTGATTAAAGCTGAATGGGTCAGCAAGGTAAGGCATTTTGTTGATGAAGCAGATTATTTTAAGATGCTAATCAGTACATTAAAGATAGTTATGTTAAATCTTTGGAGAGTTAAAAACCGAAGTGTTTGTTTTCATGTATTTGCTAACGATGCTATATAAAAATCTACAGTAAATTTTTATGTTGTGGTAAGGATAAAAAAATTGTCATACGGTTTTTATTTCTTTCTGTGTGGTTGTTAAAAGGAAAAGCTATGGAACAGGCCAAATTATCTGAATGGAAACATTCCTGATTTTGGTATGAGATTTCTTTCCTACATGCTGCATTTTATACTTATTGTCATTATGGAGGTATTTTTTCCTTTTTCCAGCCTTGAGAAAGTGCCACTAGATGGAGCAAGTGTTGTTTAAAATAAGGAGAAAAAAAAAAAGGGGGGGGGGGAAACCTTGAACAAAAAAAATAAAGGTAAATTTTTATGTTGTGGTAAGGATAAAAAAATTGTCATACGGTTTTTATTTCTTTCTGTGTGGTTGTTAAAAGGAAAAGCTATGGAACAGGCCAAATTATCTGAATGGAAACATTCCTGATTTTGGTATGAGATTTCTTTCCTACATGCTGCATTTTATACTTATTATTTTTTCCTTTTTCCAGCCTTGAGAAAGTGCCACTAGATGGAGCAAGTGTTGTTTAAAAAAAAAAAAAAAAAAAAAAGGGGGGGGGGAAATCCTGAATCAAGAATATGGAAGCCCTCTACTAAAGCCTGAGGAAGCTAAATACGCACATCATTTAAAGATGCAACATAATTGTTATTAAAATTTATATGCTTAACTATGGAAGCTTAACATAGTTGAAAGCTGTCTAATCTAGAAAATTCTTTTCACTTCTTGGCAAATATCTGAATAAAAATTACACTTAAAGGAACTCCAATATAAGGGGCTGGTGGAGAGAAAAGACAACTTCAAAACTAAATTATTTAAAACTCCTTGTAGGATCCTTTGCATATCTAAGATTAAGCATGCCATCATTAAATATACTTAGATGATGAGAAGCAGAATGGGCTTATTAAAACAATTCTCACTGTATTAAACAAATGTTTTATCAGTTGGTTTAAACTTGGGTACAGAATTTAAGGTTGGTGTTGGAGCATGAGAAATGTCTGCAGGGCAGACTGGACCCACTTCGGGGTGATGTGCAGCTTTGTACTGTCTCACAAAGCTGTTCCAGAGCAGCATTGCCTCGCTAGCTGCTCAACAAAGACTCAGGAGGTGAATGTAACAGCTTTTACTAGTCAGAGGTGAGATGAATTTGGTAGAGTTCATGTTGATATATTTGAAAGTCTCAAATAGCATCTGATCCCACTATGACTTTGCAAAGCTCAGAGTATCTTTCCAGCTCTCTCAAACTGATTTATTTTAGTGGGCTGTATTTAATGTAGAACACAGGATTATAGTGTTTCTTAAGTTGGCTGTCTTTATCTGGAATTAGAAGAAGTTGGGAAAAAAGATCCGTAAAGATTCTGATGATTAGATTATAAATCAGTTTACTGACAGAGTTGTGCTATCTCCCTTGGATGACATCGCAGTGTTTGAAAGACAGCATAATTTGTATCCTTGTGGCTGATCTGTTCCCATCTAAATTACAGGTTCAGGTACTTAAAAGATAATATGGGTTTACAGATCTTTTGACTAAATTAAAATTCGGTAACTTGTGATCCTCCAATCAGCCAGTGAAGAGTTTTCTTCCCATGACTGTCTATCATCTCTGATTTATTGCACCACACTAATCTAGTCTTTGGCTTCTCCTGATTTGCAGTGAAATGTTTGGTTGTTTTCTTGAGTATGCACAGTAGTATTTAATGTTTCTAAATGTTGCAGTCTCAAGAATTTCTGCTCTCTTCCTCTGTCACTGTAACTTAAGTGATTAGGGCACACTTTTGTTTTCAGATGCTCTTTAAAAAAGTACATGAAAGACAGAAATATTCTGGAAGACATAAAACAGGCAATGGCAATGCAAGCCTGCCCATGCAGTTCAATTAATACATAGCAACGCTGGCTCAGAGAGGCTTTCTCCAGGGAAAAGGATTAGTAGCTATTCTTGACTAAGCCATGGTCTCTGCTCTGGCTGCCAGCAAGGGCACCAATTAGAGTCAGTTGTGATGGTAAATTTTTTGAGATCTGGACAATTAAAAATGAGTAATTTTTTTGAGATCTTGATCATTAGGAAAATTCTGTAATGTCACTATAAAATTGTGAGTTACTCATCTCTGTTTCTAACTGTCATGAATAATAATAGAAATAATATGGTTAGGATTTTCAAGGAACCAATTTTAGTATAAGATTGTTTGTTCTCAGGATGGATAAATAAATGATAATGGAGCCAGAAGTTAAATGCAGGTTAATGTAAGAATGAGCAAGCAGAAAAAAGAACAGATTGAAGATTGCATTTGTCATGCTGACATTGGCCCCGTTGCTGCTTTTTCTAAAGCTTTTAGGGACGGAGATCCTTTCACTGGGTATACACAACTTAACTGCTGTAATGCATACCGTATGGTTTTTACATTTTATTTGGAAGCAGTTGCTTTCCCCAGTTTGCCTTATTGTGTCATTACTCTTTCAGATACACTGGAGCCTGCTCGTGGGAGAATATCAAACATCCTTAGAAAAGGATACACCACTTCAGGATTAAATCTTTGCACTATGTTGATGGAAGAGGAGGGGCCCTTTTAGGGCAAGCTTCAAATCAAGCAAGTAGAGCAAAACATGTTCTTTTGTGATTTACATAATCTAAAAATCCTTAAGTCTGTCTTCCTTTCCCATCCACACAATAAAGTACTTCAGAGCCTGACAGTGGAAACTCTTATAATATTAGGTATCATATTTTTGTTTGTGATGTAAACCCATGTTTAATGATGGCTTTGTGACCTGTTTATTTTCTAAAAACTCCTTCTCTGTTGGAGCTTTAGTGACCAGGCTCTTTGTCCACGGGAGCTTGAAGATGTGTTACACAATTGTGTAAGAACTCAGGCAAGATTTGTTGCCTCCTGACTGAAATATGTGCACGTTGATTTTCGCTTTTCTCCATCCATGAAAGACTCGCTGCTCTTATGCTGCTTCTAATTTTACATTAGTATAGCTGATAATTAATACAAGGAGGTCTACCGTTGAGAGATGTTTCTGGGCACATCAGCACTCCATTAAAGATGGAAAAGTAGAGGAGAATGTTATAAAATTATACGAGGGATTATTTTTTTCATTCTCCGGATATAGCAGTATAGAATATCAGCTTTCCTCTCTTAGATACGCTTATTGCTTGGATGCAGGTGTATGAATGCTGAGTTGCTTATTCGTCACCTTCCTATTGGACAATTGGAATGCATCCTACTACTTGCAGTTCACCGGTAAGGTAAGTCTACAATAGGTGATGTAATATGCAATAGTCTTCCTTTTTAGAAGGACAGAGATATGAGTCCACACTTCAGATGTTCTGGTCATATATCCACTGTCAGTTCAATTATGGATCCATTGAAATTTCTTTGAATCATTGTCGCCACTGGAGCGTTCACAAGAAATGGCTGTTTCTTGAAAGGGAGGTATTTGTGTTCTTACTCTTCAGCAAAGGGCAAATACGATGCTTTGTAATGGCTGAAGTGTACATACAGTGTGTTAACCAGCCAGGTAACTACTGTATGCACTCTGACATCTTGGTAAATGCCAGGCAGTTCAGTTGCAGACATTTTGCTTTCATTGACTGTATTACTCTATGCCACCCAGGAGTGTTTCTCTGAAAAAGGCAAGTAGACAAGAGTTAATGGAAAGAAAATAAATCTGGCATGCTCTGACTACCTTTACGCTAAGTTTTGGAACAGGATTATGATCATTGGCAAAAATAAAAAAAGTGGTTACAAACAGAGTAATTTTTCAAATTTCGATTTCAAAGAGACTGAGAGACTGGAAGAAAACCAATGAGAAGGTAGCCTCACTACATTCTAACACTCCTCTCTACCTCCTGGCAGTCAGTTCCATTTGGGCATCTGGCTTGGTAGATTTTTATAATAAATTTTCTTCCGCTTTGGAAAAACAGTGGTCAGTCACGTGTTTACTTCTTGATACCTGAAGAAATTCTCAGCTCACAGAAACATAAAATAACCTTCAAGACAATATGTGAAATATAATCCTTCTTCAGCCCCCTTTCCCATTCAGAAACCCAGGAAATTTGTGAAAAGATAGTAATATTAGACAGGTCTTCTTCAATGGCACAGTAACTGTAATCTGATGTAACTTCCTTTCTCGGCACTATATTAAGAGATGGCTGTGGAGGGATCTTTTGTTCACATTTGACAGAGTTGTGCTGGTGGGTACAATTATAGCTCATAGCTCCTAGGAACTGAGGAGTTATACAATGCTTAGATGTAGCTTCACTCCTGTTGACAGGTCAATCTACTGTTTCATATTTGTAAAGGTATGAAATGTTGGGTATAGCAGTGCCTAGTTTTGAGTTCACCTCAGAAAATCCTGATGAAATATTATTAGATGCATTCTTGCACTGCTGTTATGCAAGCTGAGTACTGAAATCTTACCCACTGAAAGTAAATCAAGTAAAGAATAAGTGAAAATAACATGTACTGCAAGTCGTGTATCTTAAAACACTTAGAATAGACCCAACAATGTCTTTCTGCTCTGAAAGATATGTCACCAGATTTGACTCAAGCTTCAGACTTGTGCCCTTTGTTTCTGAGGAAGAAAAAGGATTATATAAAAATTAACTTCTGTGATAAAGCAATGTACAATCTCACTACACAGCAAGGCTTGCATTTAGCTTTAACTTCAAACCTTTCATTGTAACTTTTAGTACAGTAATCTCTCCTTTTAGTAAGAGGGAATCTAAAACCAGCTTTGAGTATAATGTCCCATCTTCTCATTTATTATCAGGTTTTGCTTTGATATTATAAAGCCTTTTTACCATTTTATCCATAGCACCTCATCTAGAGGTGTTTTCCCTGCTGTGTCCCCAGCTTCAGTAATGTCCTTCCTGATCTGATGATAGTGCTGATCAGCTGCTTCAGCCTATATTGTTTCCTCTCTTTTTTCCTCTCCTATACAGTCTAACTATATGTGTGGAAAATGTTCCATGGCATCTTTGCCTTCTTTGCTTCTAAGCATGTCAAATGCATTTTTATTTCTGCTGAATTTCCTTTCTGTTCTCTCTTTTCATTCTCAAATAATAAGCTTTGCTAATCTCATCTTCCTGTCTACTCACTGACCTCTCATTAAGTGTCTGTACCTCAACAAGCCTGTCCTGCTCCCCACCTTGGACCCATGGGAGTTTTTCTACTTTCCTTGACAAGAGTTCCGTGTTTTTAAGTCACTTAATAGTTCTCTTATCTACTAAAGAGATCATGTTACAAGATTCACCTATTTTCTCTATGATCTTGTTATCTGGATGAACATAAACATTAGAAAACAAAACTGTTCTCTCAGTTTTAGTATCTCTAGACTAAAAAAGTAACCTGCACACCACTTCACCTCTTCATGTTCCTTGACCTGCCTTCTGTCATTGCAACTTGAAAAATTTGCAGTTAAAGTATTTTAAAAAAGAATAAACTTGTCTAAGTGCACTGTAGTCTGACCAAAATCTCACTGGAATCAACGGGATTTTTTTCATTAACTTCAGTGTGCTTTGGAACAGATCCCAGATGAACTTTTTTTTTTGCCTTTGATACTGTGAGTACTCAATTATGCCTACCCTAATGCTGAACCATGCTGGGAAGGGGAAGGATTTACACTGCTGGAGCCCTGGTTCCTGGCAACCTTGTGTCTTTCAAAGGCAGCGTTCCTCCAAGGTGTAATGATGGAAAGATTCCCTCCGCAACACTTCTTTAATTACAAAAGCAAGCATCCTCGCACTGCAGTCCTTCCAGCATCCAGCAACATTGCTGTAGCCTTCCCTGGTATAGTCAGCATTGCCAGAAATGATGAAAACCTTCCTCTCTGCCTTCTTGATCTAACACTCCCACCTCCCAGGCAGCGGTTATTTATTATTGCAGTGCACTCTTTAATTGAGGGTGCTCAGGGCAATAAGGATTCTCACATGGCACTTGCAGCAGCTCTGAAACTAGAAAGAGCTTTCTTTGCTATTTCTCTTCAATAAACATATCTTTGGTTAAGGAGCGCTGGGTGTTGCTTACTCACTGGCTCCTTCTGGAAGGTGTGCAGTCTGACTTTGTATACATATACGTACACACACACGTATGTATCTAAAATGGGTTTTTTATATACACACATCTATATGTAATTACAAGTCCTCATCACTTTCTTTTGAACTTAAGAGCTATAAGGGCAGAATTTCAAAGAGAGCAATTTGTTTTTGTACCTGACAAAGTTGCTTTGCCTTTCATGTGTTATAGTCATCCTGAAGCACTGACACCTCAAATCCTATTTTGACAACTGGCAAAACTGTTTAATAAAAGCAGGCCATTGCTGTAGTAAGCCTGTCAAAATCAAAGTCCGAACTGGGAACGAAGCACAGTAAATATGAGAGGAGTCGTTCTGCAAGTATATCCTTTTCTTGCTCACCTGAGCAGTCAAATTCTCTTTATAGCTTTCACTGGGAAAAAGGAATTTTTTTTTTCAAGATTTCTGACATCAAGGGGAAAAACTGCCCCCAATCCTCAGTTGTCCTAGTTGGAAATTCCCAGTTTCATCTACAATACTTTAATGTTTGCGTAACTTCTTTCATATTCTAGGCTTGAAAAATAATTAGCATTTTAATTTTAGCATGTATGGGAAAAATAGGTTACCTAAACACAGCATAATATTTGCAATTATCCTGCGTAACAGATGCAGGAAGCGATGTGGTAATTGTTCAAGAAGTCTGGGAAATGCTTTCCTGGAAACACTGGAGACATTATATCTGTATGCATTACACTGTCTCTGGGAATGGTGCCAGCATCTCCCCTTGGACAGGTGAAGGGTACACTGCTTGCAGTACCCACATGCAGTGAAGTCTCTTCAGCCCAGAGACAGTGCTCAAAAAGTGCTTCAAATTTTGGCCTTTGTACACACACCTAAAAGGTGGGGTAAGGTCATTTCTGCACCTATTGAACAGCCCGCCCAAGACAACTACTGAATATGCCGTACAATGGCACAAGTATTTCCTGGGATTAATGTGTTGTATAAAAGACAGAGAAATGTTTTCAGTCAGATGGAGAATCTGAAATACAACAGCAGCTGTGTGTCCAATAAGAGGAGGAAAAATGTGTTTTCAGACAAAACAATAAATTAAGATTCTCTGAAGGTGTGAGTTTGTCCAAATGCCTCAGTTTCAAGTAACAGAGGTGTAAAGGGACATTGATCTCTTTTGCAAGTGAACTTTAGGCATTAAAAATGCACCATGTTGCTTTGGCTTATCAGTGCTAGGGTTCTCTTCAAGATCACACAATGTCCTAGTCAGATAGTAAAGTCTGGTAACAAAGCTCCTGAGTTCTGTCTTGAGGAGAGGTATTGGAAAGAGATACTAGCTGCATAACTTTCTTGATGGATTCATTATCTGTTGCTGTCAGAACAACATACTCCCCATATATGAAGTAGTAGAAGAAAGATATTAGTGGAAGCAAGAAAAAAATTCTCAACAATTTTCTAACCTCCTCATCTTTGGCTCAATCCAGATTCGAATCTGTCCAGGCAAAATGCAGAGTAGCTTGACACTGCTGGAAAGAGACAAAGCCCTGAGGAGCTGTAAGCACTATGCCAGTTGCACCTGGGGGACCTGTCTACTATAAGGAGGGGAAGCTACATACACCATTTGGAAATTACTTCAGAGCTCATTTTTGCTGGAGACATACATATCTGTCCTCATACAGTGTTACCAGCATTACTTACTTTTTTTTTTCCCCATCCCTTGACCAACAGGAGAAGGTAGAACAAGGTGTCAGGAACTAGCTCAGTGGTTAATTTCAAGTACAGAGTTCAGCTGGGAAACTGCAGGCAGGAGTTCCCCAGCTGAAAGCCAAGAGTATTCCTCATGCTTAATCATTCATGATCATAAAAATAAAAATGCCTCAGAGTTTTTCCATCATAGATGGTGATATATCACTCAACAATATTAAAAAATTTTAATTGATGGATCAGTTAGAGAGCTGCACAGTAATAAAAGTTATCTATCTCTACGTCTTTTGTGATAAAATGTATTTGGCATGATATACATTTCATAAACCTAATTGCCATTTTACTCATGCTACTGATCATCTCTATTACAGACATTATTAGTTGCCCTAAAACACAACTCTTAATGCTTCATTCTACTAACCAAGCCATCTGACGTTTAAAAAGAGGTCTTTGGCAGTACAGAGAGCCAGATACATGAGAAATCCTCATCAGCTGTGGGTGGAACACAAAAAATAATTGCTAGCTTTCAGATGACTAGTTGATGAAAAACTTGAGATTACTGAGTGGTTGTATGACTGTATCACCAAGAAGAAGGTGAACATGTGCCACAGAGAGAAAGGAAAAAACAGTATTCCTCATTTTATGACCCCCACAATGTGTGTGTGCACTAGAGGGTCTGGACTGGCAGCTGTAGCAGCTGCTTCCACACATTTTCTGTAGAGTGAAGATGGTACGGAGACTTTAGATTCCCCCCACAATTTGTCCATCAACAGCTGTAGTAGGTTGGAACAAAGTCTGGGCACATCGCTGGAGAAGAGGAGGGGTGCTGTGATTTTCTCGTCATGGTGCATCCATACTCATCGAGAAGGCATACACTGCCCTTTATATTTTCCTGTATAGGAATACTTACTCTTCATTGTTGAAATCTTGTGGATGAGGCATCTGATGTAGAACATGTCACTACAGACTCCTGTGGTCTGGAACAACTGATAATTTAAGATGTTTATGGCAGAGGCATATACAAAGAAATCAACTGTTCTGGCAGGGCCGCTCGTTGTACGATGGACCAGCCTGCTCCAGAACACTTTTGTGTCACAGTAGGCACTGTTTGAATTAATTCTCTAAAGGCTTTATGAAGATAGAAGTGAGACATGTTGGGTTAAAGAAGGGATAGGTCCCTGTTTCACTGGAGATTAATTTTCCTGCTCTTTTCTTAAACCGAGTGATTTTCTTCAGTCATACAGGCTTCAAAACTGGGCTAAATTTCAACAGGGTACTCTGAGCAGATGTAGTGTATGAGTGCAGAGTCTGTATAAACAGACCTATCAACTTATCGTTGTCTTAATCAAACAATCTGACTTGGAAACAATGAAATAAAACTATATTTAAAAAGTTATTAATCTTAAATTCTCCTAAAACACAAATTACAGTTGAGTCAGGTTCTGTCCAGAAAAATGGAATTCTAGACACAGGAACATTTAAGAGAAACTAAATAGAAACCTTCGGTCAGTGAGAGGGAGAGAGAGGAGATTTTGTTTGTGTCTGTAGTCTTTCCTTCAGATGACCCTTCTTTCTTCTGAAATGGTTCTTCTTGAAATGATTTTGGATCTGACTACACTGGGAGTCTCAGTGTCTCTGACTACTCAGGGAGTCAAAAATTGAGAGGCTGGGCTGTTAGGTAGCTCAGTCATAATTTGCGCACACATCTCATTTCCTCTTCTCCACATGGATGGTTCAGCAACTTCAGTTTTGTTTGTCTCCAGAGGTATTGCTACAGCTTTACCAGACAGGAATCCAAATGAGTAGCCGCTTCAGGCAGAGATTTGTACTTCTATTAAAAACAAACAAACAAACAGCAAAAACCCAAACAAAACCAATGCCCGATATTTGTTCAACATGATTCTCAGGTATGTGCAATAGGCAGGAACCAGAGCAATTCCTTGATGTCTCTCTTTTCCCTGACTACATTTCTTTTTTTTCCTCAGGGAATTCTTCAGGCAGTTTTTCTAGGATTGTTTTTCCAGTTTGGGAGAGATGAACTGTTGCTACAGTGAGAATGTTATTTGAAGCTGCCAGTTAAATGCTTTCTTGTGTTAGTATGATTGCAAGCAGACAAAGGTGAGAGGCTGGTAGGTGCATAAATCCAAGTCCTTGACATTCATTCCCCTTTCATAAATGTGTGCAGCCCTAAAGAAAAGAACTGTTTCTTTTCCACAGCCTGAGAAAAGGCTTTTCCCCCCTCCTTATTACTCTGTAATACTTGGGTTTGCTAAAGCTCTTGCACCCTTTATTTAAAGTCTGTTATAGTGAGACAATCTGTATCATACCCTTGGTACTTTATGGGTCAAGACCTGGGGCTAGTTGTTGACCTGAATATATTTTTTTTCAGAAAAGTCTTCACAGTCTTACTGGCCATCTTTCTTTAAGCAGTTTCTTTATTGATCTGTGTATGTTTAGCACTACTTTGTGCATAGAATTTGTTTTCCCTTTTTAAAATGAATATTGATTTTTTTCAATATAAAAAGTAATGTCTTAAGCTGCAAGACCCAAACTTGACCTACTTTGTATCATAGAACTTGCATAGTAAGAGTACTGCTTTTTCCAGAAACCATGTCAACTTCATATATCGTTGTTCTCAATATACAGAATCACAGAATCATTTTGTTTGGGAGACCTTTATGACCATCAAGTCCAACCATTAAACCAGCACTGCCAGGTCACCACTAAATCATGTCCCTCAGCACCACATCTACACATCTTTTAAACAACTCCAGGGACGGTGACTCCACCACCACCCTAGGCAGATTGTTCCAATGATTCACAACTTTTTTGTTGAAGTAATTTTTCCTAATATCCAATCCAAACCTCACCTGGTGCAACCTGAGGCTGCTTCCTCTTGTGCTGTCACTTGTTACTTGGGAGAAGAGACTGAGCCCCACCTCACTACAACCTTCTTTCAGGCAGTTGTAGAGGGTGATAAGATCTCTCTTCAGTCTCCTTTCTTTTCTCCAGGCTAAACAACTCCAGTTCCTTCAGCTGCTCTTCATACGACTTGTGCTCTAAACCCCTCACCAGCTTCATTGCCCTTCTCTGGACATGCTCCAGCACCTCAGTGTCCTTCTTGCATTGAGATGGTTGCTTTATGTCCATTCATCAACAATGGACATAAAGCAATAGGATGCTTTTCTAAATTTACGGGAGCAGTTTTGTATTCCCTTCTCATTCTGAAATGATAGATAACTGAAAAAATGTTACCAAACCCCACTTGTTTACTCACAAAATTCAAATCACGCACAAAATGTACAATCATTCAAACTCATACTGGTAAAACTGCTCCATGACTCAAGTGGATGCTTTGGAGGATAAACGAGCAATGGTATTTAATGTGCATTTTGAATGTGAGGTACCTCATTTTGTCCTCCTGATCAAGGTAATCACATGCATTATTTTCAGCTGGTTAAATGCAGTTACATCTGTTTTTAAGATGTAACATCTGGAACATGTTACATCTGGAAAAAAAAATCTTAAGAAAAAACTTAAAAACCCCCTAATTTCTCCCAAAATAAGTCAACTATCTGTTTTGTTTTCAAGTGATATAAATATGAATTTTGCTGCATGCGTGCAGCCTGGAAGCATAGTCTTTAGTGTGTCTTCTCTCGGTCCTGAAAAATGAATATATTTACAGCTGCAAATATATGCTGTTGGTATAAGATGTGGTAACTGAATTTGAAAATCCTTTTGGGAAAGAATATAATAGTCTGAGAATAATTCCAAGCCTAAAGATGACAATAAAATATTGTAAGGGATAAAATAGAATTTAGAAATACCTGCAAACTTGTGAGGTCCCAGGAAAAACAATCAAGAACAAACAAAATAAACAAACAAACAAAAAACCAAACCAAACCAAAACAAAAAACCAACCAACAAACAAAAGATGAATGGAAAACAAGAAGACTGGAAAACAGTCTCTGGTGGCATTCTTGAGTAGAAGCCCAGTATTTCTAAAAATGCCTGAAACAATCAATGTGATTTTGTGGCAATTAGTTTTATATCTTAATTTCTTCTTCTCTGAGGACATTTATATATGTTTCCACTTCACTCACTTAGCATTTGACAAGACAAATACACTTCATAACATCATGAGCATTTTCACTTGCGAAACAAAGTGGAAGAAAAAAAGAAGGTATTTCAAAGTGACTTTTTTCTTTCCTTTTTTTTTTCCTAGCAGAGGTACTCTGTGACATATGAAAGAGCTTCAGAGAAGAAGAAACCGAGAACTTGCTGACTGCGTTGCAAGAAAACCTCCAATATCTGCAACTATTAGGTTTGATATCCAACAAAAGCAGTGAATGCACCATTACATCCAAACAGATGTAATGTGAATATGTGAGATTTGTTCACTTTAGTACAAGGGGAGGATTTTGATTTCAACAGCAGCCACTTGCCCAAAGATACTGGAGACATCTTTTTCAAGTTTAGCGACCAGTTTTGGGTTTTAATTTGGTTTTGGCATTTTTTTTGGTTGCGGGTTTTTTTGTGATTTTTTTTTTAATTTCTCAGTTATTTATTTATTATTTGCTAAACTTTTTTATCTATCGCACAAATTCTTTGGGCCGGGGATTGTGACCCAGCTGCTCTGACAGAGTCAAGTTACACATTTGGAACCCTTCCTAGCATGAGCTGAGCTTTCCAAGCAATACAAAAGGGCAGTTACTCTATTAATGAAATTGCTATTTAAATGAAGTAATTGTTCTGCTGTTTGACTGCAGGACTATGTTACTCTCTGATGGGAGACTGACAGGACATCTTGATGACTCTGTCTCATCTACGGAAACCTTCAAAACCCAGACATAAATAAAGGTTGGAAAAAGGCAACTCCTTCTAACTTTTCCTTAGACAACTTCATGCCTGAGAAATGGGAGTCGTGATATAACAAAGAGAGTGTTTACACAACCTTGATGTTAATGGGATTATTTCTAAAAGTACGTGTCAAAATATTTTTGTTAACTGAGAGCTCTTATTTCAAAATTTTGTTTGTATTTCTGGTGGTCAAAATATGTAATGCTGTGTACAGAAGGAGTTCACCTTCATGATTTTTTTTCTCTATGTTGTCTGGACAAATAGTTCTAGCAAATTACAAGTAGTATATTGTATGTGTTGGCATTAAGGTCTGTGGCTCTCTCCGTGGAGCTCCAGATTGATATGCAGAGTTCCTAAGTCTATGGTGATCCATGTAATGTCAATGCCTTCTTTCTAGTATTTTTCATGGTTAGTCCTCGTGTCTAAAATTGGTTTTGCTTATCCTTTTTCTTCCTCTTTCAAAGGAAAAATAATCACATTAATAAAAACTCACTGGATGTCAACATGGAGAAATATTTGTTGAGTATGAGAACAAATGTAAGCTTGACATTTGGTCAGAGAGTTGATATATTTTTTCATGACAGTGGATATTCACAAAAAATCTTGGCCTTTTAGAATTAGGCAGTGAATTACCAATGCTTTTATTGGAAGCTTCTGTAGTCAAACTGATGTGTAGAAAAACATGTTGAAATCAAGCATGTGAAAAGGAAGGATTGACTCTCAAAGACGGGATTTGTGTTGAGATATGGTTATTTTCGTATTTGAATGCAGCAGCTGCTGCAAGGGCCATTCACACTGCTGCATGACAAAACACAGTGTGTTGGAAGTCAGTGAAGAAGCCAGTTATGATAGAATTTATTGTTATAAGCTGCATGGCAATGACAGTCAACACTGCATGGAAATAGTATTATGGCTCTATGGCTTACCAGCTATATTCTATTAGAAGATGTTTTGCCACTGCTTTTGAAATTAGTTTGTGTGCTTATGCAATTAAATTGAGCTACTATATCCAGTTCTAATGCGTCAACAAGGTTGCTGGAATGGCAGCTGACAAAGTGGAGAAATGATCCAAAAGCCACCTGTAACACATTGTGTGGTATGTGTAGAATAGAAAAGCAGTAAACCACATGGAAATAAAGACATGAAAAAAAGTCATTAACTGTGGCAACTGCTCGGTCTGATCTGGATTTTAAAATCTTTACATTTTGATGCTGTGTCAGTAAGAAGCTCTTAAAGATTTTTCTGTATTGTTCCATTAGAAAATAAAAGAAGAACAGAGAAGAATTACCTACCAAGACATAGGGACTACAAACACTTCCGACTACTTTTGCACAGCAGCTGAGAAAATGTTTATCAGAGGACTTCTGATACCGTGCACAGGACATAAAAAGTAGTTCAGTTTATGCTTTAATTCATTATTTAACCTATTTCTTCCTCCAGTGAATGCTGTAATTTCTTTGAAAGCTCTCTTAGGTAGTGATTTGAAAGAGCACATTCTGTGCTTTATAATAATTGCATTTCATATACTTTTGTGGTAGGTTAGCAAAGATCTCTTTTTAGGAGAGG
>NW_010420495.1:18213-19474 GCF_000710305.1 Buceros rhinoceros silvestris | reverse complement strand
GGAAGGAGGGGGAAGGTTTCTCATTGTAGTGAAGTATTTTTGGAATTTGCCCTGTCAGTAATATTTCACTAGTTGAAGTAACCCTTTGTTTAAACCAGGCTGACAACAGTTTGTCTGGAGAGTTGGCCTGTGGACAAACCAAGGTATGTTCATTCCTTGGAATATAAAATGGCTTGAATTGCTGATGTTTCTGAAGTAATGCTTCTAACCTGGAAGAAGGTAATCACATCTGTGAATTCCCTGTGGTTTCTTTGCCGCTGAGGGTTGCAGCCTATAAACAATTTTATTGCCTTAAAGCATTGTGTGTAATGAAAATTAACAAATAAAACAAGCATACAGGCACTAGGCTCTTCATGGCTGGAGGCATCAGGTTTGTTTGAGTGGCAAAATTAAGGGATTATAAACTTTTGCTGAAAGAATGTTAGCTAGAGGCAGTTGTCTCTCTTGTTCGCTTTGTCTTCTGTACCCTCTTGCTGTGGAGGGGACAGTGTATGTTCTGACTGTGGTTTAGTCAATAAGGTTTTATGTATTTGTGGAAAAGTGGGGTTTTGTTTGGAAATTATCCATTTACTGTAAAGGAGAGGGAAAGAGCTTCATTGATCTGCAGCATCAGGTTGAACAACAAAAATAGGCCAAAAATTTTACAGACTTCCCTGCCCTGAACTGCATTATATGAAGAAAGTCACATACTACTAAAAAGCCGACCTAGAAATCTTGAATAACTAACTGTACATTTGCAGGTTGTATTTGCCCAATGCTGCAGTATTTCTGATTGCTTTTAGTTGCTTGGCTTTGTCAAACAACTTGCTGCTTATAAAGAAGTCTACTTTGCCTGATCAAAGATCCTGAAAGAGTAAAGCTTCTGACCATTTTGGCATTTTGAGTGAAAACTGAACGATGAATACCTGCTGACTAATACTTCTGGCTAGACTGAGACTTGGTAGCTTTCTCTGGAAAGATTACCTTGTCTTCATTAATAGATGTTCAAAGATCTACCTCAGGTAATGAAAAAAGAGTATTTGTGTATTCTCTTCACAATATTTATAAAAATACCAGGCTGCAAATTTGCCTTATCAACAGGTCTGCAAACAAACATATCTGTTAAGGGTCGAGGGACTGAGGTACCCACTCCTCGAATTACCTTAACGAATCCTTCTGTCCTGAACAGAGACAGAAAGGGTTTAAAAAGGGGAAGAAAGAAATTCACACCTCAGTCTGCATTCGGAAAAGCTGAAACAAACTTTTAATAAAACATAAATTC
>NW_010420495.1:16154-17886 GCF_000710305.1 Buceros rhinoceros silvestris | reverse complement strand
AGCAGAAAGGGCTCCCTGCACGAAACAGCTGGGAGAGCTCAGTTATCATGCCCGAGTCTAGACGAAGACTCACGGCAGTAATGGCTCAGAGTCTGTGATTCTTCAGGCGATTTGGACGATGCAGCCCTCAGATTTCGGCCTGGTCTCGGCAGGTCAGTTCGTGGCAGTAGTCCCTGCGTGCGCTGCCCGGAAGCTCACAGAGCGATCCGGGGGGTGCAGGCAGACCCTCAGGCTTTTGGCCTAACTCGGCAGCCGGCAGCCTAGGTGCAGCCTACTCGGGCCTAGTCGGCGGCAGAGCAGATTCGTGGGAGCTCTCCTTCGTGCAACGAGTCCGGAAGGCAAGAGAGAGCCACTCCCCCGGCCTTCTGCTTTATAACCTTAACACGTAACACTGCACCTGACTCCCTTAACCAATTAAATGCGGAATTATCGTATTTGCATGGAATAATTCTATTTGTCCATTTCCCAAACAAGGAAGTTTCAGCTCAAACTGGAACAATGTCCAAGCTGTGAAGATATTTGAGAAGTTTTTTTTTAGTAGCAATATTGATATACTTCATTGTGCTCTGTAATGAAGAACATACTGAAACAATTGGATGTCAGAACCAGGGTAAGCCTTTGAAATGAATGTTCCCTGGTCTCAATTGTATTTTGCTGTACATTCCCACAAAATGATTTCAGGTTTTGGCAAGTGTACCATGGGACTGTTCCTCTTCTAAACTGTTGTGATCTAGAAATTTGCTGTATTTGAATAATCTATTCTAGCAAGTTTTATTTCTTGTGGGGCAGAGGGAGCCCCATTGTGATAATGAATTAAATCCTCTAAAGTGCAAGAAAAAAAAAATCTAAGCTACAATAGAGTAAAAATTATGAGTGCTTTAAAAGAAACTGTCATTGCTTTGAGAGAATGAGGAAACTGAGTACTTTTCTAGTGTGCTAGTATGAAAGTATTCTTGGTGGAACAGACAAGAGAGTGGAAACTGAAGAACTGAGGTGATACTGATGAGAGTGGAGAGTATTTGATAAGAGTAAGGGTTTGTGGAGTTTTTCTTTACTCACTGTGAGAAGAGGTCCAGATTTTAGTGTCAGGGAAATAACTGGGATAATTATTTGGAAAATTAAAGTGAGTAGTTATTTTGCATTACAAGAAAGTAGCAGGTTAGTTAAATAACAGTTGCATTTTACGTAATTGGTTTTTCTCAGTGTAATAGTTAAACTATTTGTCCTTGGGTGAGTAAGTTAATCAGCTACAGAGCAGACAGTGTGTAATAACTTTATAAATGTCTGTTGTGTTTGATTTCCATTTCCACAAGAGCTTTAGATTTTGTAGCTGAATGTGATCCCTGTGCTTAAGGCATTTTACGTTGTCCTGGTTCATTCCCGTGGAGGAGGAGAGGAATTGAAGTTCCAAGCCTCAGGCCGTTAGAGGAAAATCTTTTTCCTGGCTGGGTTGGAGTACACAGAGCTTCCAGTTAGTAGCAGGCTGCACTAGTCAGTGACCGGAATTGATGTCATTTGTCAAGATGGCTATTTTTTTTTCTTGTGTTCCTACTGGAAGTTGCTGTTGGAATGGGAATAGCTAATTGGAAAGGTGGAGACTACTGGGATAAGCAGACAAGGGTGTTATTGTGTCTCCTGACTTGTAATTGAGATGCCTTTGAAAATGTTTACAGAAATAAGGTAGAGGTAAGGGTAACTTCAGGTATTTTTAGGTATCAAAAAAAATCTGCGG
>NW_010420495.1:2517-16060 GCF_000710305.1 Buceros rhinoceros silvestris | reverse complement strand
CAGCAGAAGTAGGTGTAATTACAATGATTAGCTTGCTATAGACACATTCTTTTACCGTAACATGGTATGCTTTGCTCTTGAATATTTCTTACTCTGAGCTGCAGGCCAAACATCAGAATGTGTATGTGAACTGAACATTATATAATTTATTATGTTTCCTATGAGTTCCTCTCTCAAATAAAGGCGATGCTTGAATCTGACATGGCAAGTGTATTCATTTTCTGTATGACAAAGTGTGACCGCATCTTGTGTTAGTCATGTCTGCCAAAGTCTGTTTTCCATAGTACTGATTCAGGTACCAGAGCGGAAAAGATGGTTAGAGCTGGGAGCAGTGTGAGGATCAGAAGAGAAGTATTATTTTGTTGTTTGCTTCAGTGAGTAATCTATCTGTTGCCACCAGGCTAATCTTGATTCCTCTTTAGCGTTTTTTAAATAGTTGTGCATCATTAAAGTGGTGTTGTAGTATAAATGATAGTTTTAACCATGAAGTTTTGATACTGTTGCTTGGGTTTGGTTTTTTGGTTGGTTTGGGTTTTTTTTTTCTTTGTGTGTGTATGTTGTTCATGTTCTTCACTAAAAATACAAACCTGCCTAGTAAAAACCAAACCTACCTTGTCCTAGCCTCTGCTCTGCTTGCCTGTTAGGACTTCAGTATATGTGGACTCTGTACAATATCATCTGTGTTTAGTAGCAATAAGGGAATATGATTGAGACTTTCTGATTTAGTGGAGTTTTATCACATTATAAACTCTGAGAGATGTGTTCAGAGTGATCAGTACTACTAATCTTGTAATGCCAGAGGAAAGTAAATAGGTGTGTAAAATCTACAGTTACAAGTAGGGTGTTTTTCATTAACTTGTGTTCTCATAAACTCATCTGACAAGGTCACACAGGAACACCAGGAAAAATACAAAATAAATGGCTAACTGGAATTTGTCTGCTATCCAATGAAAGCTACAAAATTACATCCTGGAGCAGGATTGTTGAGTAAACATTTCTGATTTTTGGAGTAGCACTTACATTATCATATAAAAAAAAATTGTTGAAGTGTGTGTAATATTAGTTTGGTCTGTTTCCTGAAAATGATTGATTATAACTTGATTGGAAAAAATGACAAAGCTTCAGTAAAATAGCATCAAAAGGGTAAAACTAGGTGCTATGAAGGAAATGAAGTGTATTCAAAAGTGCACAATGAAGATTTTCCACATGCCACATTGGGTTCCACATTGGGTGGTTCTCTGCTTCTTAAATAACTGAATACAAAATCTTCTAAGCCAAAAATTTTGGATCCTCAGTAGGAGGTGTAGAAGTGTAGAAAATGTGCCTATTTTAAGTAATTATAGAAGATGCTGTTTTATAGATTGGAACAGTCTTAACTGTCTTAAGTAAGATAACTTTGTAAAATGAGGAAAATGTTAAGGACATTGTTCCACTCATTCAAACACACACCAGTTGCTGTTTTCTATAGGAGTTACTGTTGTTAGCGCAAGTGGTAATCTGTATGGGATTGCATATGGGTTTAGCTAGAGTTGTTTACATACTGAACCAGGAGTGTTTGGTATACCATTGATTCTGGCCTAGTGGAATAAGGTGAAGTATGTACTTTGGGGTGGGGAGTATGGGTGTCGAATGTGGGTGCAGATGTTCCAGCCACAAATGGTGGTCTGTACTCCATTCCCTTCTTAGGGTAGCTCTAGCCTTTCAAAGTACAATGGCCAGGTAGACTTTACATAGTCATTAATACTGTCTGTGTCAGTAGTCCCAAGAATTACAGTGATAGCCTGGGTTGAAATAAAGTGGTTAAATAAGGATGTGAGTGGGGAGAGTAGGAAACTGAACTGATATTGCTATTTTTCCATCTTAATCACCTTTAATGAGGTTTTTCCTGCAGAATTGGAAAGCAAGTTATTTGCTGCTGCTTAAAGATGTAACAGTGATGTTACAGAAAGCAAATCCTGACTGATGACTGATACTTCCCTGACATGCACTTTTAGTGTGCGTGATTCCTTGGTATAGTAGCTGCTAAATGCACGTGTATATGAAGTGTGCAGCTGTAAATGAGAGAGATACAGATTTGATGGGCATATTGTTCAGTGGATAACAAACTGGTTGGATGGTCACATCCAGAGGGTGGTGGTCAATGGCTTGATGTCCGGATGGAGATTGGTGACAAGTGGTGTCCCTCAGGGGTCTGTACTGGGACAAATGCTGTTTAATATCTTTATCAGTGACATAGACAGTGGGATCAAATGCACCCTCAGCAAGTTTGCAGATGACACTAAGCTGAGTGGTGCAGTTGACACACCTCAGGGATGGGATACCATGCAGAGGGACCTGGATGAAGGTCCAACCTGGAGAAATGGGCCTGTGTGAACCTCATGAGTGAGGTTCAACAAGGCCGAGTGCAAGGCCCTGCACCTGGGTTGGGGCAATCTTTGGTATCATACAGGCTGGAGGATGATGGGATTGAGAGTAGACCTGTGGAGAAGGACTTCGGAGTGCTGGTGGATGAGAGGCGAGACATGAGTTGACAATGTACTCTTGCAGCCCAGAAGGCAACCACATCCTGAGCTGCATCCAAAGAAGTGTGGGAGGTCGAGGGAGGTGATTCTGCCACTCTAATCCACTCCAGTGAGACCTCGCCTGGAGTACTGTGTCCAGCTCTGGAGTCCTCAGCACAAGAGGGACATTAAGCTGTCGGAGAGGATCCAGAGGAGGGCCACAAAAATGATCAGAGGAATGGGACACCCCTCTCATGAAGAAAGGCTGAGAGAGTTGGGGTTGTTCAGTCTGGAGAAGAGAAGGCTCTGGGAAGACCTTATTGCAGCCTTCCAGTACTTAAAGGGAGCTTATAAGAAAGGTGGGGACAGTCTTTTAAACAGGGCCTTTTGTAACAGGACAAGGGGTAATGGTTTTAAACTAAGTAGGGGAGATTTAGACTCAATATAAGAAAAATTTTTTACCATGAGGATCAAACCAGAAGTTGTTTACTGTGAGGCACGGCTCTTAGTGCCTCTTTGGTATTTGGCTTTGTAACTAACTGCATCATGTAATAGGATGGTTAAGTTGTACATTGCTGCAGTCCTTTGTGCGTTTGCTGCTTTTCTAATCACGTTCATTAGGGACTATTGAGACAGAGAGAGAAAGTAGGCATAGAAGAATGTGGTTTGCTTGATGTTTTTGTGTATCTGCAAGAATTCATGTGCAGTGGGAAGTTTTGATTAGAGATTCTAGGTGAAGATGATTTTTAAAAAATAAGACTTAACTGTCAGCACTTCAAGGGTAGACACCTGATGTCTCTGAATTTTTACTTTTGTTTCAGCCTTAAACATATTTTTTCCTGTGAACTGAAGATAAATCAGATATATTCAGAAATTGCATTTGCCCCCCTCTTATTTAAATATGTGGATTCTAGTCTGCAGATGTCTAGCTCTGAATATGTGACAGTTCCAGTCTTCGTATAATAAAAGCAGTGTTGTCACCTCAGAGATGTCAAGGCCAGTTGATTTAACAAAAAAATAAAAAAGCCATTGACAAACACTGAGCTTTCATGATGTACATGGTCCTTTGCTGCTTTCAGGCATTTTCTTTGTACAGTATTTTCCCACAGAGAACAAAGTGTTGGTTTGCCAATGAGAAGAGGATGAAAAAGACAAGTTTTCTAGTGTCTGGAGTAATTATTGTCTTAATGGACTTTCCATCTGTCTCCTAATTGCTTTTCCACCAATTCAGATTCATGTGCAGTGGAGAAATGAAGGTGTTGAAACAAAAATTCTAAGAAAGAAATTCAAAGAATTCAAAGAAATGGAAAAATGTGGGAGCTGCTGCTATTTTACATTATGAGTGAGGATTGACCACAGGTCCCCCTGTTTGTTCCTGCTGGGAGGAGAGGGGATGAACCACTGCTCTCCACATGCGACCAATTTCTAGACATATGTGAATGAAGGACAGCAGTGGAGATTTATCAGGAGAAAGGTAGCTTTCCTGCCTTTCTCCAACAAGTGTGCTGCTCTGCCCGCATCCTGCTGGAGGGAGTGGCAGGGGTGCTAATGGGCATACATGCAGACCCCCTTGGATGCTGTTTTATTTCTGCATGTGTCACCAACCTCTAGGCAGACCTGGATGTATTTTCTGGGCTGAAATCTCAGCCTGATCATAAGGAGGAGGATTTGAAACTGTCTGGGAAAACAACAAATATGAAAAGATTCCTGTATGTTGTTTAAAGTTTGATGTTGGCCAAATTTTAAAGAGGGGAAAGAGATTTATCTGATGATCAGTCTTTTTCAAACACTTTACTCTGTTAGATTACCTCTGCATCCTGTAGAAACCATTGGTCTGTCTCAAATAATTTAAAACTTTGAGAAGAGCACACATGCAGTTGATGTAGGACTCCCTTGAAGGTGAACTGTCTAAAAATGACGAATATAAATGTATGTGACATGAAAGAATAATACCTGAGGCATAGATCCTGTGAACTTGCTGTAAAGAGCATGTTCAGTCACAGCTTTTTCCGGACAGGTCACTTGGTAGGGCAACTGAGGCTGCAGACCCTCCAGTCCAAAACCGTGTGGCAGACTAGGTTTATGCTGCTGCTTCTTGCATCTTGTGCAGCCTTGTGTCATCCAGATTTTAACTTCTTACTTCAGAGCTGTAAGCTAAGCTGAAAAGCTTTGTGTGTGAGAGCCAGTATAATTTTCCTTTCAGTGTGTGACCTTTCAGCTGTTTTTTCTGATCCCTGGAATCGGAAGCAGCTAGAAATCTATATCTAGACACCTAAGTGCTAAGCTGTGGAGCAATCTGTGGACCTGTTTCTCCCACTTCCTTCCTTCCGTATTCTTCAGACACCTTAGGATCCCTCTGAGGGTTTGAGAGGGAGGCAGGAGACTTGGTTGTGGAAGGAGTGTGGCCATTTCCTGAGCTAAGGGTGCAGACTTTGCAGATGGACTGCTAAATGCCACTTGTTCAGCATTACGGTGGTAGGAGTGGTAGCTATGTATGTATTTCTTTAATGTATTTCTTCCAGCTGTCCTTCTGGAGGTTGGTTCCTTTTATTTCAATTGTTAAATTGGAACTTGAAAATGTTATGCTTGCACTGTTCTAAAGCATGACAGCTGTCATGAGAACTCACTGTGAGTGAGTCCACTGAGGGAACTGGGGTTGTTTAGCCTGGGAAAAGGAGGCTGAGGGGAGACCTTATCACTCTATACAGTTATCTGAAAGGAGTTGTAGTGAGGTGGAGGTTAGTCTCTTTTCTCAAGAAATAAGTGGTAGGATGAGAGGAAATGGCTTCAAGTTGCACCAGGGGAGGTTTAGTTTAGATATTAGGAAAAATTTCTTTACGGAGAGGGTTGTTAAGTGTTGGAACAGGCTTCCGAGGGAAGTGGTGGAATCGCCATCCCTGAAAGTATTTAAAAGACCTATAGATGTGGTGCTGAGGGACATGGTTTAGTGGTTATACGGCAGTGCTGGGTTAATGGTTGGACTTGATGATCTTAAGGTGTCCTCCAACCAAAATGATTCTGTGATAAGACACTAGGTCAGAAGTTGTTGGTTCATATCATATAAATTATTGTGTGTTTCCTCTTAAAAGCTAAGTGATAGAGTGAATTCTGAAGTTACGATGTAAAATGTCTTGCAGTGTCTGTGTCCTGATATGCGAAAGGTTCTTCATACTCTGTTGCTTCCTACTCTTGAGAGTGAAAGCTCATGTTACTGAATAAGAGTGAGGATGAGAGAAGAGAGAGTGCTTTGATATACTGATATTATACTACTGGCACTTTACTGCTATATTTAATTTAAAATTACCTATATTTCAATTAAAAGTATGACTAAAAAGCTGAAGGAAGGTCTAATGTTATTCCCCTTGCTTCCAGCCTCAAGAAACAGCTTCAAGGTCTCACACCTTCAAAAACAAGTCTTTTAAGAAATCCAAAATCTGTGGAATCTGCAAACAAGTAATTGATAGGCAAGGAGTTTCCTGTAGAGGTGAGTAATGTATGATGTACTGTTTACTTTCTTGCTGCGTAAAGGAAATTAATTTTATATTATTGTTAGTTTCTAGGAATCCATGTTTCTGGAATTCCCCCTGGAATAAGTATAAATGTTCCCTCGATTTATTTTCTTGCTTTGTATGATAATGTTCCCAGTTTTTGTTTGGGAGTGGGGTGGTTTAGTAGATAATTGGAGTTGTATAATGATGTATTTTTATTATTATGCTATTCAGGCAGGTTCCAGAATAAGGCAGTGCCTGCAGAGGCTCTCTGAGGAGCATATGAGTGATGTGTGCACAGTGGGTGACAAATGCTTCTGAAATTCAGTCTCTAAATAAGGAAGTGTGTGACCCTCACTTCCTGAGTGAGGCAGGAAGGTTTTCTCTGCATTGATTTGCAAAAATTCACAAAATGAGCCATCTGTTTATTTACTTTAATTTGTCCATTTGTGTTATGCTCTGTCTAATATTTAGTCCTTCAGTCTAATGACTCACAGAAGTAATAAGGAGATCATCCTCCTGGGTGCACAGACTAGAGAGACTCAGCTGCCTCTGGCATTTCTGCCTTCTTACTGCTGTTTTCCCTTACTTTTCTCCCTTGAGCATACTTACCTCTTCTCCATGGAATACTTGTGGCAGAATTAAATCTTGGGAAAGCTCAGTAGGTCCTTTTTGCAAGTTGTCCAGTGATACTGGTTTCGATTCCCTGTACTCATTTAGCCTGATTAATGTTTAACTCCTGTTATTCCTTGTTAATAAAATAGTCCTTTTACTTGCAGCATGTGTGGTTTACCTCCTAGTAAGAGAGTGCTATTGTCTCCTTATCTGAAGTGTATTTGCTGTTTTTGTTTAGAGGTCTTAGTACCACTTTCCAGTTCCAGATGGACCTCTTTCTCCCACTTTTCTCCCTCTTCCTCCCTCCCACATTCTTCAGACAACTTAGGATCCCTCTGAGGGTTTGAAAGGAAGGTGGAAGACTTGGTTATGGAAGGAGCGTGGCCATTTCCTGAGCTAAGAGTGCAGACTTTGCAGATGAACTGCTAAATGTAAAATACCTCACTTGTTCAGCATTACAGTGGTAGGAATGGTAGCTATGTATGTATTTCTTTAACATATTCCTTCCAGCTGTCCTTTCAGAGGCTGGTTCCAAAGTTGTTAGGATGTAGTTGATTTCAGTTGAGCAGAAATAGTGGTGTTGGAAGGAAGCCTGCCTAGTGAAGGAACTGCCTGTAGATCAGGTTCAGTGTAAAAAGCACTACCAGGAGAGCATCAGTACTTTGATGGGAAAGGCTTTAGAGGTGGGAATAGAAAAAAACGTTTCCCAGTTTGCTCTGGATTTGAGTTCTCGCAACCCAGAGCTGAAGCCTCAGATTTGCAAAAGCTGTGTCGGTGTGCTTACCTACCAAAGATGCTAAGATCTTTACCATATGTCTTGTAAACAGGTCAGAGGTTAGGATGAGTCTGGGCAAGTTTTCCTTTTGCCTCTATATGTAATAGCTTTGATTCAAATACAGAATCTAACAGTACATGCCAGTAATTTAACACCTCTTTGGTTAGCATTTATACATGGTTCAAAATATAAGGAAGCAAAATTCACAGGTATTCAAACCATCAAGGAAGAAAGCTTTCAGGGAAAGAAAAGGACTGCAGAAGTTAAACTCTACAAACACTCTTACTGGGATCCCTCCAACACACTCCCCAAACCAATATAGTTCTGGCTATGATACATCTATGTCCGTATCTAAGTCAGTCTGGGATAATTTTGTCTAGGTTTCAGGGTACAGTTTTCAGAATAGTATTATCTATCAATGGAAGTGGCTATGAGCATCAGGCAGACTGACCAGCTGCCTTTGCTGCTGGTACATTTTGATTATTGTTGCTTGATACTTAATGGGATGGGAACAGCAAGAGTGTAATAAGAACCCATTTGTATTTTAATTTACAGTATGGGCTTTTTGGAAAAGAGAACTAAAAGTTGTCTGTTCCCTTGCCAGCACTGCAGTACTTGAAATGTACCCTAATACTGTGAAACTATTAATATGAAGCTGTTTCAGAGCCAAATCCTGGTGCTGCAGCCTCTAGTAAAGCCTCCTTGATATTGCTGAATGAAAGTAAGTTGGTATTGGGGAGAGGGGAGGGAGAAGAAAAGACTTTAGTTAAGAAGAAATAAAGTTCCTTTGACTATTAAGGAGAAAATCTTGCTTTTTTAACAGTTTCTCCTCAAAATAATAGCTCTTTGTACAGACTGCAGATTCCTTCCAGACTATAATAACTTAGCAGTTAAAGGAAAGTTACATGTCAAGAGAAGGGAGGGGAAAGGCTCCAGACTGTTTACTACATATTATTTGTTGTTTATCTAGACATGAATCATCAACTTGTTGTAAGGAGCGGGTGGAGCACCATAACTGGGTGTTGTGTTGGCTAGGTAAGTTTTCATTAGCATGTGGCAGACATTTTGGGGGTGTGTTGTTTAGCCCTGTCGTGCAAAATGTGTCCCTCGCTATTAGCCAGGTCTGAGTGCTGTTTTTAAAAGCTTTCTTTGAAAAATGAATGATTGACTGAAAGGTATGCTTGAATGACAATGTCCCTTTGTCCTTGTACACTGCAGTCCACCTCATTAAAGCATACTCAGTTACACTGAATTTATTTTGAACGATGTCTACAGAAACAGTGTCAAAAAGGAAAGGCCTTTGAAGGCCTTGGATTTGAAGAAGGGAAAGCTTCTAGTTCCCTCCCTGCCTGGTAAGGATTTGTAGCTGGGCTGTGTGTTTTCAGCTTGTCATTATGAAGAAAGGACAAACAGCTGTTTATTGATTTCTACAGTACCTGGGCATTCTGCAGTAAAACAAGGGCCACATGACTCCTCATGTGTTTTCAGCACTACCTCAAACTTGAATGCTTTTGAGCTCTGGTTTGATCTTCCCAGCATTACAGTTCAATTTAATTCAGGGCTAAGAAAATATGCATCCTAATCATGCACACTGACATAGTTAGTCAAAGGGCTGCAGTGTTACAAAAAGCCTTGTGATTTTTCTTTTTTTTTAATTAAGCTACTTACTCTAGGTATTGAATATTCAGTATTTTATTTATAAGCAAGCTGTCATAATGATGTAATTTCTATGTATTTTCCATGTGATTTTCTATTTGATTTTCTATTTTACATAAAATACTTATTAAAAATAGATTTTAAAAAATTGTTATACTTTATCTATCTTTGCTTTTTAAAATTATCATTTAACTTTGTGGTGTTGTGATAAAATGACTGTTGGTGTAGAATAGAGAGCTTTTTAGATTATCCGAATCTTCCCAATCTCCAGAAAGTATTTTTATCACCATTTAAAAACTGGAGACCAGATTTGAGAAATTATACTAGTTTTAAATAATGCAATATTATTTCCTAGCTCTTAGAGCATTGATGGCTGAAATAAATAGGAAGAATTGAAACAGTTCACACATTTCTATTGATGAAACTCCCCTTCCCTCCAGTTGATGATTAAGTGAACTTGTTTAGGTGCTGCTAGTGAGGCTTCACATGCAATACAAAGCATTCTGTGAACTAGATTTGAACTGAAACTGGTTAATGGTAGTTTGAATGAACTGAGTATCTTTTTGTTAATTAAACATATCTATGAATGTCGCGGCTTTGGGAATATGCATTGGAGCCTTCCCAGACAGATTGCTTGTAGAATTTTAGTTTCTCAGTTTTTTTTTTTTTCTTTTTCCTGAAAGCTTTTTTCCTTGATGGTTTTGAATACAGGTGAATTTTGCTTTCTTCCTGATACTTAGAACCATAAATGCTAGCCAGAGAGGTGTTAAATTATGAGGGCTGCTCCAAAAGTAATACCTCCTATTTTGTTACATTGGCCCACAACGTCAGAGGCAGATATTGGTGGCATGGCAGTTGACCCTTTTCACCAATGTCCTGTTAAACTCTGCTGCCCTGTGACAGATGGCAGCAGAGGGGCAGTCTGACAAAATGGTGTCTTACATGGAAGTGCATATGAAGCAAAGGTGTGCAATTGAATTCCACCATGCGGAGAAAAATTGCACCCATTGACATTCATCAATGCTGCTGAACGTTTACGGAGACCAAACAGTGAGTGTCAGCACAGTGACGGGGTGGGTGGCACGTTCCAGCAGTGGCAACAGTTATGGTGGGTCACCGCTGCTGGTGCAGAGTTTTACAAGCACAGCACGCAGGCTATTATTCGTCGCTGGTGAAAATATACAACCCATGGTGGTGACTGTGTCGAAAAATAGTGTTATGTAGCTGAGGATTTGCTCTATCAAATAATGTTATTGTGCTCTTTGTGTCTGTTGTAGCTTCCATGGAAATACATAGGAGGCACAACTTTCAGAGCGACCTACATACATTGGCATGCGCTGTTAGCTATATTGCGAGTAGAGAAATGCTTACCATTTTATTGTGTGCAAGCTGGGTGTAATAAAGAATACAATTGACCTTTTTTACTTAAAATTAATCTGTAAATTAACCTCTGTCTTGAGTTTTGTTAACATATGTTCTCATATGAGTGTTGATTGGCTTACAGTAAGTCCCGAACTGTTTCCTTGAGCATGTAGCATGAAGTGATAGTAGAAAGCAGGTTTTCTCATCAAATTACAATACCTGTGTTTAATCAAGAGCTTCTAGCTGCTTACAGATTGTAGATCAGCATTTGAAAACAGTGGGAGCTGTGTTTCTTCTTGAAGAGGTTTGGTATTTTCCTTTGAAATTCACCTGGTTGGTTGTGATTGTGTTTGTGATCACAGCTAGCGATCCACTTAAAATCTCATTTTCGGTTAGTTGGAGTTACTGGTACAAAGAGTTCTCTGTATTTAATCAAATGTTCATTGTTTCTGGCAAGACAAAATAGAGTTCTATATTGAGACTCATTTGGAGCTGACAGACTTCTTAAGGCTTCTTTGTGCATGCTGTGTATGTAAACATATGCATATTTAATCTTACATGCTGGCAGGTGGTTTTATATACTCTCTTTTTCAGCAAATGCTAAGTTCAGTAACAATGGGTTAGTATCTTAATAATGTGCAAAGCATGTCTGTGGTTTAAAGTCTGGGCGAACAAACTAGAATGCTAGAAGTGCCAAAGAAATTTGTATCCTTCTTGGGACAGTGGTGTTACAGTTGACTCTAAATGGTGCTGCATGCATGTGGTGTGTATTTGTGAGGTGTAGGGATGTTTGTGTCACCATGGTTTCCATGGCGTGATACTTGTGAAATAGATCCTGTATTACTTATGTGGATTTATTATGAGAGCTGTACATCTGTCAGTCTTAAATACGTTACATATAATATATATATAAACTATAATTTCAATATAACTAGAACATAAACATCTTATGGTAAATCATGGCAATAGGCATTGGTTAATTAACAATAAATTATGGCAATAGGCATACCCATGTAATTATCATAATATTTTGCAGGAGATCAGGTATTCACCGAAAAGCTTCCATCAAATTAAAAGTATTTTTTGTAATATCACTCTTGCTTTCTCCGTGATATTTGTGTGTACACTTACATGTTCTCTTGAGCACTGATCCAGCAAATTGTATTGTCTTCTGTGGGACTGTTTTAAAATGGTTTTAAGATAACAGCTTCAGTTAATACTTTAAGATGTGTAATGATGGATGTCTTGTATGTATGGCTCAGACTCATCAAGAAACAGCAGAAAATAAACCAGAAAACATTACTTTTCCTAAGTAATTGACTGCTAATTATCTCCAATTTTAAAAAGTATATAGATTGGGGAGAAAATGAGACCTAGAATTTCTTTTTTAGTTATGACCAATATTTAATGATATGACAAATGGACAGCTGCATGTAAGCTGGGATATGCAGGCTGTAGGACCAAGGACCATGGCCTGTTGTTGTCCCTAGAGCAGATTAAGAGCTGCTGTGAATGCCAAGGAGGATTATGGAATGCTCAAGCAAGGCCGGGTTAGGCAGGGACCCAGGCTCTCGTTCTAAAACCTCATTTGACTGTTAGCCTTGTTTGTGAAAGGCATCTGAGATGTCCAAGGGAAGGCTGTATGAGTTGATCTAGTGGCAACAGAGAATTCTTTTTAGGAACCCCTCAGAAATGTGTGGATGTTGACCTGGACATGAGTAACACAGTGTACTGTTCTGGAGAGGAGACGTTGGACAGAGAAATGTGGACTGGAGCCCATCCGTGACACCAGAAGTCTGGGAAGGTCAGCCCCTCTTCTCTAGACAAAAGGGGCACATATTAAATAGTAACTTCCACTGGATTAGTAAAATGGACTCTTAATTATCACAGCTGTACAAGCTATGCATTCATGTTACAGCACAAAGCTTAGATAGCAAATGTGAAAGCTATGTGCATAACAACACATGAAAGGGAAGGATGAATAAAGACTTAATAGAGCATACAGAGATACAGAAGAAGCCACTGTAATTGGTAGGCATTGCACAAGTGGTACATAAGCATCTGGACTGAACAGAGCCCTCTCTGGCGCTGAGAGAAGCTGTAAAACTGACATCCTTTGATGGCATGTTGATATCCTCAGGGGAACTGGGGGAGGGGGGAGGAATTTTGGCAGAAATCTCTAAGGTAAGTTCCTAGTAATTTAAAAATAAAAAAACCCACAAGGCAAAAAACCTCTAGTGGAATGTTTAATGTTCACAGCAGCCAAGCTGCATCACAGATGTTAGATGATGTTTCAGAAAGTTGTCTGTAGTGAAAACATGAGTTCCCTATTTGTTTACTTCATAAGGACTGACTTAATCACACCAGAATTTGGTCTGTGGTTATGAAATCTATTTTAAAGTTAGAGTTCAAACCGCTAAGTGGTAGCTTAAAAAGATGAGAAATAGTTACTGTATGAGGACTTTATTTTTAAAAATGTTCACTGCGCTACTGTTCTGCCTTTGTAACAGCATGTATAGGAAATTAAAAAAAAAAAAAAAACAGACAAAGCCACCTAGTAGTTTCCAGGATGCAGCTAAAATAATAAAGTTAGGTTATAAATGCCACTGAAAACAAACTCAAAACAAAAAAACTTTGGTGGTCAAGATTCTTCCTACAAGACAGGAAGAAAGTGGAAGTAAAGGAGAAGAGGAGACACACTATTGTAGCAATAGTGACAAAATACTTTTCTCTTAAAGATTTTGCAGTACTCTTGTCAGCAACAGCAAGTGGAATAGTTAATGTGTGGGAAAGCTAATTCACAACACTTTACTGTATGGCCACCCAAGTGAAAAAAGCTGAAGCTTTGCAGCAATTTCCCATAACTGTCTTCTAGCCTTCATCTTCAAAAACAATGTTTGCAGACCCTGTCATGAAGTGCTGGGAGCAATATTCAGATGAAGAGACAATGGTTGGCTGAATATGAAAAAAGAACAAAAGAAAATCTAGGAATATGTTTGAGGCACAGGAAATGCACTGGCAGATGTTGTTGCTGGACTGTGGTTGTTATACTTGCGACATCTTTGACATGTGACTCTGATAATTTCTTAAAAATAGAAGTGTTTACTTTTGCATCTAAAGCCCAGTGTTACCAGCTAGCAGACTCT
>NW_010420495.1:0-2392 GCF_000710305.1 Buceros rhinoceros silvestris | reverse complement strand
TCTTTCCCCCACCCAAAGATACCTCTGCCCCACAGAAAACTGCATGCTATCTTATTTTTAATGCTGAAGTTAACAATTTCCATGTGTCTGTTTTTCATACTGCTTTCATTTTGGAGCTTTTATCTTGAGTTGAATTGTTGCAGAGCTGTAGAAACGGGTCAGCAGAAAAGTGTGTGTGTGTTGGCACGTGTTTTGTTTCTTTTGTCTAATAATCCGATCACAGTGTTATTACACTCTTGCCAAAATATAAATGGCCAGCAGTTGCACAGCTCTCTCCATTTGGGGCATTTTGGTCATGGATGACTTTCTGTACCAAGCTCTGCCTGGAGAAGAACCTGTCATGGTGGCCTTGTTATGCGTTTGTTAAAACAACTTGATTTAGTTTCTGAAAAAAGGAAACATTTTTTTCTTCAGAGCGAGTGACATACCTGGGATTTTGTGCAAAATGTTTTCTGCAGGAAGGAGATGTTGCTCAATAAGGTATTACTAGCCTAGTTGCTAAAATTGGGTGAGTTTTACCACTCCTGCAATACTCTGACACCTATCGTTTTGTGGTATTAAAGAGAGAAGACTTTGAGAACTGTAACAATTCTTCATTATACAAATCTTTTCATGTGCTTGGTTTGGATTACATTTTGTTGTGGGTGATCAAAGGACTCTTCCATTACTGCCCGAAAACAGCAGTAATATCATATGTCAGTGTTGGGGAAGCAGAGTTAGAGATGCTGAGAGAAAGAAAGCATCGTTCAAGAAGCCAGGCCTGTGATTCGGTATCCTAATTTATTATTTGTCACCAGGAAGTTAAAAATTAGTATCAAGAGCTGTATGGTATATGCTTTCGAGACAAGTATTCTTTTAGGGATTAGAATGGTATTAAACAGAGTGACATCTCTTAGATTAGCTACTTTTTATCTAAGTTTCTGCCCCGAGAGGATTTCTGAATTATCTTGTTTGTACCCTTGCCATTGTTTAAAAACAAACACACAAACCCCCATCATGGAGAAACACTTGATAAAAGCTGTGGTTAAGTGTGAGGTTGTCCTTAATAAACTAGTCATGTTTTAAAACTTACGATCTTTGTTCTGGTAAACCATAAATTATTTTGTGTGGAATCATTTATGGAAATACAGTCTTACTTTGTAAATGCATTGCTGCTGGTTTTCAGAGAGTGTCTTACATGCATGAATGTAAGAGGTAGAACTTTCCTAAAATTTTGGAGCTTAAGTCTGAAAATATGATTCACTATGCGTATCCTTCTGTCTTTACCCTAGCAGCAGTAGTGATAACTCACAGGATTTAAAACTTCCTTTCTGATGCAGAGAAATGTCTGTTTTTTCTTTCTGTCCACCCTCCTCTCCCCCTCCTTTCTCCCCCTTTTAAAGAAATGGTTTCTCAGAACTATTGTTTAGAAACTGTTTTGAAGTGTAATAAATTCTCTAAATATGGTTTGGCCTCCATTTCATTGCCAGCCAGCTTGGGACGATTGTTCTTGGAACTGATGCCAGAATCCTTAAACACAAATTTGGAAAGTCTGGTATTTGAGGAGAGCTGATGTGTGGGATGCAGACATTCAGCTGTTCAGTTGAAGAACTGAAGTAGTCTTGCTGAGTGTGACGTTGGTTAAGTCTTCTGGACTGTTTCAGGCATATTTTAAACTTCTAATATTCTCGGGCTGTTGTCCTGATAAGAGCTTGAATGCTATTTTGCTTGTAAGCATTGCCTGAAGAATGCCGACATTTGGTAGAAGCAGTTTGTTGAGATCTCTTAACTGTAAGTTGCATGTATTTCCCTTAGCAATTGGTGTGCTCTGTTGTTCATGTGGGCTTGCATTTTTGCACTGAAAAGGCATGGGTTGCATGATTGTGGTATAACACTGCTTTTTTTGGCCTTAGAAATTTTATGAAAATGCATCTCTTGCATCTTTCTACTGTTCCAGACTTTCCATAAAAATAGCTGGCACACTATGCAGTCTCTCTGGCAATCGAGTGATTGAGGTAATCTATATCTTTGCGAGTTCTGTAAATGCTTGGACTGAGACAAAACCAGCCTTGGACTGAGTGGACGCAAGCATCTAGGCAGGATGGTTCTGCAAGGTAGTAGAATTAGCTGTGGCAAGATGAATTCTAAGTAACGAAATGTCAAGCAATTTGATTTTTCTTTGTGGGTGAGTCCTTTGCTAGTCCTGTTAAAGGGATCTTTCACTGTCCATGATTTTAGTAGCTATAGTGGAGAAAACCGTAAGGATTGCATTGTAAAACGATGTGCTTGGAGGGTGGTCTAGGACAACTCTCCCCGGGCGGTTCTCCGCGGGACAGTTCTGCGCGGGCGGGCAGATTCCGCCCGTCCTCCATACCGTGCGGCGAGCTCCGCAAGGCCCCTGAACGCCGGCGGG
>NW_010420494.1:0-1048 GCF_000710305.1 Buceros rhinoceros silvestris | reverse complement strand
CATCAAGAGTTTCTTCACAGAAGGGAGCCTCTCTCATTTCCAAAGCACAGTACTGTCTTAAAAATGATAAGAGAGGACATGATCAATAAGAATACACAGGGGATCTGATGTTTCATTAAGTGCAGATTACAGTGATCTTTGTCACCTTCCATTTAAAAAGCAGGGCAGAGCATCAGCACGTAGCAGTTTAGTAAAGACAGTGGGAAGTCTTTAGCGTGCAAGCTCATCTTCCCATTTTTGGGGTAAAGCTCAGGTTGGTGGGGCAGATACTTGAGTGGGACGGTATTATTTTTCCACTCTAATTTCCAAGTATTGCACCAGCGTTGAATACAAAGAAACTTGTCTGTGATTAGTAAAATCTAGATTAACTTTCTTCCATAGGAAAATACCTTGTTGCTCAAGTTTTAATGGAATTAAGTTCATGTTAAATAATTTATTAGGAGTGCACTGTATTATTTTTCCGCTCTAATTTCCAAGTATTGCACCAGCGTTGAATACAACGAAACTTGTCCGTGATTAGTAAAATCTAGATTAACTTTCTTCCATAGAAAAATACCTTGTTGCTCAAGTTTTAATGGAATTAAAGTCATGTCAAATAATTTATTAGGAATATGGAAGTTGTGCAAAACACATGACTTGATATTTTGAGGGCTGAATCCTCATTTTGTTGAAATTGGCAGAAGTCCACCCAAACCAATGGAGCTATCTAGATTTACACCAGCTGAAAGGATCTGTTCCCAATTTTCTTCACAGTTTTTATGGCATTTTTCCAGCCTGAAAAAAACCAGTGAAAAATAATATACTGCAGTGTTATTAGACTGTGTATATCTCGGTTGGCATCAAGAAAATAGCTGCATAAACACACATAATGTGGGTGTGATAAGTGAAGGTGAGAAGGGAGTAGGCGTCCCTGTGTACCTTATTAACTCTGGTTGCGGCTCTGAAGTCTCAGTGTGTGGCTGAATAGCTCCCTTGGAGCAAAGTGCGCAGCCCTGACAGCATATGGCTAGTGCAGCCCCCCGAGGAGGGGTCCTGGCTGCCGTTCCAG
>NW_010420493.1:0-9150 GCF_000710305.1 Buceros rhinoceros silvestris | reverse complement strand
CCAGATCCCTCTGAACCTCCTGAACTTCAAGCAGATCAACATTCCCACCTGACTTGGCATTATCTGCAAACTTACTGAGGCTGCACTTGATCCCCTCATCCAAATCATTGATAAAGATGTTAAACAGAACAGGCCCCAACACTGAGCCCTGGGGGACACCGCTTGTGACCGGCCACCAACTGGATTTAATTCCATTTACCACCACTCTCTGGGTCTGGCCATCCAGCCAGTTTTTAATCCATAGAATTGTATGCCCATCTGAGTTATGAGCAACCAGTTTCTCCAGGAGAATGCTGTGGGAAACAGTGTCAAAGGCCTTACTAAAGTCCAGGTAGACAACATCCACAGCCCTCCCCTCATCCACTAAACAGGTCACCTTGTCATAGAAGAAGATTTGGTTAGTGAAACAGGACTTGCCTTTCATAAAGCCATGCTGACTGGGCCTGATCACCTGATTGTCCTGCATGTGCGTACGACAGCACTCAAGATGATCTACTCCAGAACCTTCTCCAGCACCGAGATCAGCCTGTCAGACCTGTAGTTCCCTGGATCCTCCTTCTGGTCCTTCTTGTAGATGGGCGTCACATTTGCTAACCTCCAGTTGACTGATGCCTCCCTGGTTAGCCAGGACTGCTGATAAATGGTGGAAAGTGGCTTGGTGAGCACTTCTGCCAGCTCCCTCTGTAACCCTGGGTGGATATCACCCAGCTCCATAGATTTGTGCGTGTCTAAGTGGTGCAATAGGTCACTGACCATTTCCTCTTGGATTATGGGGCCTTCATTCCACTTCCTGTCTCTGTCTTCCAGCTCAGAGGGTTGGGCGCTCAGAGAACAATTGGTATTACCATTGAAGACTGAGGCAAAGAAGGCATTCAGTACCTCACCCTTTTCCTCATCCTGGGTCACAATGTTTCCCCCCACATCCAGCAAGGGATGGAGATTCTCCCTAACCCTCCTTTTGCTGTTGATGTATTTATGGAAACATTTTTTATTGTCTTCTATGGCGGTGGCCAGATTAAGTTCTAGCTGGGCTTTGGTCTTTCTAATCTTCTCCCTGCACAGTCTTGCAAAATCCTTACAGTCTTCCTGAGTGGCCTGACCCTTCTTCCACAGGCCATAGACTTTCCTTTTCTTCCTGAGTTCCAAGCAAAGCTCTCTATTCAGCCAGGCTGGTCTTCTAACCCCCGGCTTGTCTTACAGCACACCGGGATGGCCAACTCCTGCACCTTAAAGATTACCCTCTTAAGGACTGTCCAGCCTTCCTGGAGTCCTTTAACCTTCAGGACTGCCTCCCAAGGGACTCTGTCCACAAGTTTCCTAAACAGGCCAAAGTCTGCCCTCCAGAAGTCCAAGGTGGCAGTTCTACTGACCACTTCCCACTTCCCCCGCCCCGCTCCCCAATGAACTTTGAGAGAGAACTGAGCAGTCCTGCCAACTTGAGAAGGTGGTACATTAAACTTCAAGGAAATTACTGGCACAGCACCTAAGGAAGCAGTTGTATCAGTGAGTAAAGGTAACACTCATTAGTTAAAGCATTTGGTTTAGGCAGTGGCTAAAACTCATGTGAATTTACTCACAGGGGGCAGCAGGGGAGCCAGAAGGCCTCTTTCCACTGCAGAGTGAGTCTTTCATATAAAGGATCTGCTTTTGCGCTCATCAAAGCAAACAACAAAACCTCCTCTGATTTTAATAGCATCCTGTATTTGCCAAGTGCTTTTTGCTTCCTTGGAGCTGAACAGAGCTACCTGCGTGCCCTTTTGCACAGGCATTAGCGCCTGTTTGGTGCCAAGGAAGTTGACTGGATTGTCACAAAGGACCTTACCCAGGTACTAATTGCACCGTAAGAGATTTCTAAAAGCACGCAGTAGACTAAATGCACACAGTCAATTTCCACGTTCTGTACTTACTGACCATTCTTACAGCCAGCATTTGAGGAACTTGGCAAAGGCTGTCAGGGCGAGCGTTTTGGCTGAATATGGGTTTGTGCTGAAGAGGGACATTCTCCACGTCACTTTGCTGTCTTAGCTGACTGGCTGTGGGGTAGCAGTGCTCCCCAATTGCACGTTCTCTAGCACCCTTACAATGCGTAAAGGTTCTTCCTTCCCTCAAGCACAGGTTTTGTCAGACAAGACAGCAGAACCTTGATAGTTCATCTGCTGCTAAATTGGTGGAAAATGACATCATCTGGTGAACTATTCCTTGCATTAGTGTGGTTCTAAGTTTCTACCTGAGCTTTACTAACCTTTGGCTGTGTAGTCTGCATACTGTGAAGTCTTGTGTACCCAGTCCAGCTGGACACCCTGACCAGTGCATTTGGGAATAAATGCATTTTGCAAAATGTTAAACTTGACTCAGAGGTTCCTAAGACAGGGGCAGAATTCCAGCGGCTTGGCACCAGCCCCCAAGAAGTGAGCACACCAGCGGCCTCAGCCAGATACAGAAGGACAAGCACTGTGTAAGGTCACTCGTGCAGTGTTCCCAGCAGCTTTCTGGCTAGACCCACAATACCGTCTATTGCGCTCCTGGGCCTGGTTTGCTCAGCTGATTGCTTCATGTGCTGCACTCTGAGCGGCGGCATTGAAACACATAAAAAGGGACTGTGACAGGACCAAATGCACTGTCATTGGTGACTTCCTGTAAGCAGCACGCAGGCTACAGGATGGCTGTGACACAACCACCACACAGCCATGGGTTACAGCCACCATGGAGCTGCTCCTGAACCAAACACATCTCAGCAAAGCCCGAGACACTGAAGAGCAGCAGGAACTCCTGAAGGCACCCAGACTAACAGTCCCGGGAGCTGGGGCAGTCGCAATGGCTGTCCAGCAAAACACTGCAGCTTTGTAGAAGAGCTCACTTCACACAGCAGTGGGTGAGCCTTCTGGAGCTGGCAGCATCAAGCCTCCTTATTAAGATAGATACTTACCATTTATGCAAAGGCTTTCTCCAATAATGGGGAACAAATGGGAATCAAGCATACTTTTGAAAAGACTCACTAAAACTTATTTTAGTTTCTACAAACAACCAAAATTTTTGGATGTAAGACTGAAATAGGTATAAAATGATTTAATTTAATGTAAGGAAGATCACATGTTTCCTGCTCATAGTATAGAAAGGTCATTTAATCATGGAGTATATTTACACACTAGATTTGTAAACTACAAAATGGAGATGTTTTAGAATGTCCTTGTATGATATGAATGAGGACAGCATATCTGTGAAGTCTACATTTCTAGTAATACTGTAATATAAATACATTACCTAGTATGAGAAGAAACTGAGCCACATACACGATTTACAAATGCATATACAAATTTTGTATTTTTCAAAGTTATTAAAGCACATATTTGGGGAAGAGAATAAAGAAATCTGATGTCTGTCATTTAGTACTGCTATGGTTGTCTTATAAGAACTACTAAGGATCTGGCTTTGTTAGGGTAGGATCAAGCTTGTATCTTCCTGGATTATACTGTGAAAGCAACTGACGTGTCGTATCGTAGTTCTAGTAATTGTTCAGTGACTATTTAAAGGAATGAACTAAATCAGAGTTCAGGTCTAGACATCGGGAAATGTTGAGGCTCTGCAGAAGTCACTGGGATGTGCTCTGGATGTGAGGCCCTGACCAGAATGGCTCCCTCATACTTGCACTGTTTATTGAAAACATTTCACTGAACTGTGCAGCTGGATGATTCTCAGATGGGGGATTTTTTAAAATCATGTTAACTTAGCAACAAGAAGGTGCACTGAGATATACATGCCAAACCATAAACATTTTATAGTGAGATATTTTATTTTCTGCCAACTTGGCATGTCATCCAGATTTACTGCCAGAAACATAACACACTGTGAAAACTGTGAAGTTGAGAAGTTCAGAGAAATCTCTGTTTTATGCTGGTTTCTAAACTTAACTGAAGCCCATTGGCAGTGTGCAGGAGTTATAATCAGGGCAGCTTACATCTAGAGCAAAGAGTTTGTCTTGGCTGTATTGTTGGCACAGCCTATATGGCTGTCAAAGAGGAGAGGAGATAGAGAGCAGGCATTCGCTCATGACATCTGAGAAGTTAACAAATGCATAGTTAGCAGAGCGTGGAATACCTGCATGCTGACTTCCAAAGCTAGTACTACAAATTCCAAAGCACTTAAAGGAGCACACAGTGCTCAAGAGTGACATAATTCAGTCTTACTGTTTCCATGGCTTGGTTATCACTTATGGTGGAGATGGAACGTAGCTACTTCTCATGTAAAGACAGCAGTACCCTGAGGCCCCAGCTGAGGGCTTGCCTCTATCCCACTGAGGTATAAGCTGAACGTTGCTCAGTATCTGCCCCTACCTATGCATGCGCATCTCTAGTCCAAGTATCATACTGTTTTGATTCTTTCTAGCTGTCCTGGTGGGAAGTGAGATACAATTCAATGTCTCGCTTTTATCAAAAAATCAGAGGTCAAAATTGGTATTTATGTCAGAGTTGCCATCATTTACATGCAGTTGTAATTTCTAGTTTGCTTTGACCTTATTGTGGTTTAGCCTGTCAACTGAGGTTGTAACTTCATCAAAAACCTGAATTATGTCACGCTAACAAATGAGAAAATTTGCAAATGTCAAGGGTTAGGGATGGACCAGCCATTAGCTTACTGACAGATGCTCTCCATTAATCTCTCTCCCTTCCCAAAGGGAAAAGAGAAAGGGAACAAGGTAGAGAGACTTACGGTTTGGAAAAGAAAACTAAAACTGCTTTAATGAAAATAATAACAATAAAATGAAATATATATACAAATACATCCAATACCAAACACATACCACCCCAAGAAAAAAAAAAAAAGAAACCAATTACATCACTGTCACCACTGCTGCTGGGAAGTCCCAGACTGGACTTAGAGGCAGATGGGAACAAGATTCAGGAGCTGGATTCTAGAATGCACAGATTTGGATCAAAGGCAGAATGGACAGGGTCACGCTGGCCACTGAAGAAGAGAGCTTGACCCTTGTGATCCCTCAGCTTTACACCCAGTATGACGTCTATGGGATGGAACACCTTGTTGGTCAGTGTAGGGTCACCTGTCCTGTCTGCTCCTCCCCACAGGTGCAGCCTCTACCTTACTGCACTCCCACAATGGCACAGGATTGAGCAGTGACCTTGGTCTGCACAGGAGCAAGTCTAAGCCAGAGCCTTTCTGCACACCAGTCCCTGGCAGTGACTGTGAACATCAAGTGTTATCATTGCTGGGAGCAGACGCTGTCTGCAAAAATATGCCGTTACCTTCAGAAAGTGCCGTTACTTAGCAGAGACTGAGCTGAGAACACCACAGATCTCCTGGCTGGATATGCGGTAGCAAGCTATGGCTCAGATCAGTGTGGCTCACCTTGTAATTCCATGCCAATAAACTAGCCATCACATAGCCTGCAGGCTGTTTGATGACATGGCACCTCTCACTCAGTAAGGCTTGAAGGTTCCCATGGGTTTATTCAAATGTGTTAATGAATCAGAAGCCCTTTTGTTTAAGCCTGGGGAGCAGGATCATTTTGCCATGCGTGTGGGATGAACACAAGGCAAAAATCAGCTCCTGCCCCAGAGGTACTACATCTGGATGAGCCAAAAGTGAGAGGAGGTGAGATGAGTCCTGCAGGTGGAAGTTCCTCACTGCTGACAGTTCAAGCTTCTAGGTGCTGTACAGCAATGCCTGACATTGGAGCTCCAGTAATTTATTGATTCATTTTCTAAAAAAAAGAAGAGTAAAAAATTGTTTATTTTACTAGAAATCTTAACCTGTGGGTCTCAGAGATGCGGAAAGCCAGCACTAAATCTGCCAGCACACAGAAAGGGCTACAGCTGACCAGAAATTATATCCTGTGGGTCCAAGAAAGCATCAGTACAAAGTCAGTTCAAACTGACCATTAAATCTTTGCAGACTTTTCTTTCAGTGAGCCTTGGCAGAAATATGAGCATTGCTGAATCTCGCTGCATACAGCAGTAAAGCAGAAAGACTCATTCTGCTTAAACAGGTGATCTGTGGGACCTCCTGGAGCAACAGTTTCTTCTGGAAGCCTTGCGCACTAGCCATCTGTGGCTCCACTGGAAACGGTCTCCCCGTGAGACACTCGCAGATAAATGTCTTGTGCTACTGCACTGGCAAGATGGGAACTCTTAGGAGCTCTCTCCACAGCAATTTACTGATTTGCCATGGGAACTGCATGGTAACATGATTATATGAATTTGCCTGAAAGAAAACTGGTCAATCAACAGCATTTTCTGGTTGTTAGTTTGTTCTAGATAGAGGATTATTAAGATTGTCATTACATGCACTATGGAGCATACTTGGACTACCTTCCCATAGTCAACTTAATCTGTTCTTGAAACACAAGCAGTGTGTCCATGTGTGTCACAACTGTACATAAAGGAAAACCTGCAGCTCACTAAAAACTCGGGTTTCAGGGTTTGAAATTGTTGCTGTGTTCATAGAAAAAATCAACCCCAGGAGCCAAAGCTATACCAGCAAATGTTTCCACCATCTCCTGTGTCTCCTCTCCACCCTGCTGGCCATTATAAAGAACCCCCTCAGAGATTTTCCAGAGCTCTGCTACAATTTTCAGTTTGTCCATCTCTTAACTTCACACAAACTGAGAATTCTTTTCTTCTTAGCTATACAAGGCAGTCCCCCCAAAATACACAGCTCAGTCACTTCCCAAACCTGAAAGATTTTCAGTGTCAAAGAGCAGCTCATTTTCATTGCCTTGGCATTGCCTCATCACTGAAAGAAAGCAGGGCTATCAGAAGTTGATTTTCCTGACAGATAAGCTGTTTCCCTGCTGGAGCGGCAGCAATATATGCTGTCTGATACACAGAAATCTTGAGTGAACTCCAAAACTGCAGCAGAAATATTTTTTAAAGCCCCAATGACCCAAAACCCCAGCTAAATTCTTTTGATATAAATTTAGTCAAAACCTCTCAAAATTAATGGCTCGAGGGGTAAGGAAAACGGGATGTAACAGCTACAATCTCTTTCTGTTTCTTGCTGCAGACAGCAGAGCATGACTGGGTGTAGCAGGGCAGTGCACTGTCACCTGCAGCTGCGATCTTGTTAGCTCCAGAGAACTGCTTGCTGTGCAGATGGATGGAAATGGTGCGATGCGAACATGAACGCCGTAAGCCTGAAAAGAGGGAGGCCACAGAGGAGGGCCTGTGGCTGCACCGGCAGCGCTGGCAGAACTGAGCCGAGCCCCCAGCAGGTGGTGGTCTCCGACAGCGCAGGGGAAGCAGCTCCTCGGCTGCTGCTGCTCCGGCCGAGGCGGGCTCTGCCACCCAGCGAGGGAAATCCCTGCTGGTGTCCCATTCATCTCCCGGCCGAAAAGCAGCGTGATGGATTGGCCCGCATTTTTAAGACTGTACTGCTGTGTGCTTGCAGTGGGTAAAAGCCGGCTTCCCTGACAGAATTCGAAGGTCCCGGGGGTCAAGTCAGAGAGGTTTCAGTAGCAGAGCTCATTGCAAACTGAAAACAAAAGGCATTTTTGTATGAGTTACAGCAATCTCTTTTATTTTGGAGGGGGTTTTTTTAGCAGAAAAAAATGCTGGGCTCTTAATGCCAGCCTTAGGTTTGCAAACATCTGACATCTCGCCGTCTGCAAAATTAGCAGTGCTGCCCGTGCACAGGAAGAATATGAGCCTCCCACAACAGTGGGAAAGAGCAGCATGCGCAGCTATCAAAAGGCAGGACTGCAGCCCAGCTGCACGCTGACCTCCTGATGCTCAGGCTCGTAACAGTACGGCTCTGTCACTTCAGGTTCACTTGGACTGCCACAGCACTCATCTTTATTGACCTCCTGATGCTCAGGCTCGTAACAGTACAGCTCTGTCACTTCAGCTTCACTTGGACTGCCACAGCACTCATCTTTACATGCCCAGGGCTTCTGTCATCATGATGCAGAGGGTACCAGAGACATGAACTCCATCCAATCTAAGCAGGAAGCCAGTGGTACAGACCCTCCTTAACGCACATGCACAAGGGGTGGACTGTGGTTGCACAGCCAACTGCCGTGTTCTGGAGTGGTTTATGAGGCTTTGTGACCTTAATGTTCACTTCTGTGAATGTTTAACTGCCCAGGCTTTTAGAGAACAAACAGAAAACAAATCCACCACATGGCCTCATACCTACACCTGTAAAGTGTCACAAGTGGGACTGAAACATGTACTGTATGATACCCACCTCTGCTTGAGCGGAGGGTGTAACGGACCCTGAGCTGATGGCACAGAGCTGACACGCTCTCTGGGACCCATCAGGCACAAATCACATGGAGTGATCTGAGGCACCCAACAACACAGCAGAAGCCAGAAGCAGCACCATCGGGGAGAGTCTCCTTTACCCCTGGTGGACCGACTCTGGAATTTAATGCACCTTCAAGGATTTTAGCTGCCGAATTCTAAAAAGCCTCTACTAAGAAGAGCATTTTCTTCAGCTTTTAACATTTTAGTAGTTTGGGCTAAAGTTATATCCCTGGCTCCTTCCCAAATACATGCCTCAATGCACTGAGTTTGCACAATGCCTCTAGTTTGCACAAATCTGTGTGTTTTGATGGTACAAAATGACTGCATGTGATTTTAACATGGGCAAGAACAAGTGTTTCACCACTAACCAGTTCTGGTCCTGGCTGAACTGTTTTTAGGAAAATTTCAAGCTCAAATTCAGCCTGAGGCTGACAAGTGCTATGAGACATTTCAAAGAAATGTAGTTTGGCAGGGAAATGGGGTGGAGCAGCCCTCTTCCTACTCCCTGACACATCTGCAAGCCCTGAATAACACCAGAATGCATCTGGCTGTTATGAAACCAACAGAGAGCGAAAAAGCCCTTTTTCTTCCCAGCACATACAGATCTCCCTTTACAGTTTAGAAATTACCCTTAGTTTGGCGTTGTTTTTGGATTTTTTTCAGTTCAAGCCCCTCGCTAAATTTTCCAGGAAGATTTTAATTTCGGGGGCGGGAGGGGGGGAAGCCGATCAGTTTGCCTCAGGTGAACGAGAAGCAGCGGCCGCGCTCTCTCTCTCTCTCTCGGGCCGCCTCAGGCACAGCACAACACGGCACCACCGACCTCAAGGAGCACTTTTGCGGCCTTTACCTTTATAGGAGTTTTATCACTCCCTTACAGGTTCCCGGTCTCTTC
>NW_010420492.1:0-370 GCF_000710305.1 Buceros rhinoceros silvestris | reverse complement strand
CTGGAGGCCGGTTCCTCTTGTCCTGTCCCTTATTTCTGGGGAGAAGAGACGAACTCCCCCCACTTCGCTGCACCCTCCTGTCAGGGAGTTGTCAGAGCCAGAAGGTCTCCCCGGACCCTCCTTTGCTCCAGGCTCAACCACCCCCAGGTCCCTCAGGCGCTCCTCAGCGCATTGTGCTCCAGACCCTGCCCCAGCTGCGCTGCCCTTCTCTGGACACGCTGCAGCCCCTCAGTGTCCTTCTGGCAGTGAGGGGCCAGAACTGAACCCAGGATTCAAGGTGTGGCCCCCCCAGTGCCCCCAGTCCAGGGGGCCGATCCCTGCCCTGGTCCTGCTGGCCACATTTGACTGAGCTTGTTCCCTTGTGCGAACA
>NW_010420491.1:508-982 GCF_000710305.1 Buceros rhinoceros silvestris | reverse complement strand
CCCCATCCCAGGGATTTTGGTGCTTTGGGGGCTCGTCTGAGCAGAGTGTCCCCAGCCCCATGAGAATGGGAACGTCTCGGGCGGGGGGAGTGTGGTCACAGGGCATCTGTGGGGGCGATGCTGCCCTGGCACCGCTCCCGGATCGGCCGCGTCTCTCCCAGTGGGTGAAGCGTTGTGACGGGGCCGTCGCAGCCGAAGTGAACAAGCACTGTCTGATTCACCAAAATCCTTCAACCCCCCCCGAAAAAAGAGCCAAGACAGACAGAGAGATGTAGGTATTTATGGTGACGTGGATTTTTGTATTTTGTACTTCCTATTCCATGGTTTATGGATTTCCATGTCGAACTTGACATTTCTCGAGGCACAGTCCTATTTATAGATTTATTTACAATTTTTCTGTTTTCCCCTCTATCTGTGTGTCCATGGTATCTCCACCTCCTCTAGCCAGACCTGTGGCTGGGTCGGGATTGCTCG
>NW_010420491.1:0-205 GCF_000710305.1 Buceros rhinoceros silvestris | reverse complement strand
GCAACCTTCTCGCTGACCTGGAGAGAGATGGATGGGATGGGTGGATGGTTCAGTGGCTGAGGAATTGGTTGGCTGGTCACAGCCGGAGGGGAGTGGTCACCTGCTCCATGGCCACATGGAGACGGATGACAAGGGGTGTCCCTCAGGGCTCCGAACTGGGACCAATGCTGCTCAAGTTCTTCATCAATGTTGGTCGCTCCCTGGG
>NW_010420490.1:24702-26036 GCF_000710305.1 Buceros rhinoceros silvestris | reverse complement strand
GGGTGCTCCGACCGCGAGGTTACTCAGGAGTCGCGGCCGCATCCGGGACAGCCCGTAGGCTTAGCGGAGGCCTGGCCATCGGTGCCGTTTGAGGTTGTCCCGCTGCCTCTGGGGCTTTCACGATCCTGTCCGGGGCAGAAGACCCACGAGGCCTTCGGAGATGAGGTCGGGTGTTAGTCGAGACAGTCTGACGGAACCGTTTTTCTGTGTCGTGGTGCTGAAGAGTGCTGGGAACATGGTGTCACCAGTGGACTCAAGTGTAGCACCGGTGCCTGAAAGCCTGTCACCGTGTTGGGTCACATTCCCGGCGTTTTGAAAACTCCTGGCTCAGTTAGAAGCGCTGAAGGAAAGGGCCTTTCTAGGTGTCGTGTTGCCCCTTTCTGGAACGGCTGCCAATTGTTTTTGTCATCTCAGTCTTACTGTAAGACTTCAGGCATGCCTCTAATGCTGCGCTGGTTACCTAGTGAGGGGTTAATCTGCTTGGAGCTGAACAAATAAAAGCACTTGAGAAGTAATCAGTTTGTGTATACCGAGTTCATCTTTTGCTTACTTGAGAACTTAGGAGAACTTGCCTTTGAGATTGTCAGCTGTGCTTCGTGTTTGATTTACCCTGTAGATCAGTAACAGGAAAGTCCTCAGTGAAACTGAAATGCCCTGTTTTTCTACAGGGAAGGGAAATACTGAGTGTTGATGTTTTTCCTCAGTGCTAGAAAGACTATAATTTGTTTGGGTAGTCTAAAAACCAGTAAAAGACAAATGATTCTCGCTATCAAGTAGCTTGTATGATCATGTGCTGAAAGGTTTTTGGAAAAAGTGTGTATAGAATAATCTACAAATTTCTACTTCTTTGGTTTTTTTTTTAATTTCTAATTTAAAAAGGAACTTGTAATTCTTATGAAAATTAAGATGTTGCTTTATGTGGAAGAAAACTTTGTCTACTTAAAAGTACTTTCAGTTCCTCTTAGGTTGCTCATGAGAGCAAAGCGGAATTCTGCTTAACCATAAATAGCAAATTTTCTTCAGACAAAATGTCCTTCTGTCTAGTGTTTTCTTTTATGTTTACCTTGTTTACTAGCCTTACTTCAGTGCTTTGGCCAGTAAGTATCTTAATAAGCCTATTTCTGAACAGCTGAAAGTAAACCCATTGATGTTTTCTGCTGTAAATCTTCATTTCTCATTTGTTTTCTCTGTTGCCATAGCTTTTCAGTTCTTGGGACTGTTAGGGTTGAGACACTTCTCAGAACAATGATTTCAGCAGATAAGTCAACTGATGTTTTTCAATAGTTTTTATCAGTGCCTATCTCTTGCCATACTTGTCTAACTAGAGGTTCGTG
>NW_010420490.1:10946-24612 GCF_000710305.1 Buceros rhinoceros silvestris | reverse complement strand
GTGTAGGGCCACTGTCTCAAAAGAATTTGAGGAGTTTTTAAGAATTTAGTTCCCATCAGCTGAAATGCAGTAACTAACCTGTGGAATTCTGGTGGTTTCTGCCATTTGATCTAGAAATGAGTTAAAACGCTTTCTAACATTTGAATGTTCTTACATGTCTCATTGTTCTTAATTACTCGGTCTACTCGGGTATCCTTAAAAAACCCTCTGTCACCAGCGTGAAATTGATAATGTCTTAAATGATGTTATTTTGGGGCTCTCAGCTTCTAGAAAGTAACATGGCATGGTGGAGTTAAGAGTTAGGTCTAATCTTTCCCTTGGAGCTGTTGGACTTGCAGACAAGCTATATGAATCGCGTAATGTAACGTGAGTTTTCCGTCCCTTATGGGATACTTCTGTGCAGTATTATACATACAGAGTAAATCCAACAGATGCTTTTCTGCCCAGTTTGGGAGGAAAAGAGAATTTAAGTTTCCTGTGAAACGGTGAATGGACTTCTGAAGAATCTAAGTTGCTGAAACAACATTTACTATGATGTTGTAGTTGAGGTAATATATGACAGATAAAAACCATCAACCATTTGCTATGGTTGTTAAAATTACGTGTTGCAAATGTAGGAATAAGTCAGGCAAAATATGCTGGTACATGGGTCCGTGAATAGATGAAGACTAGATTCCTCTGAATTTCTGTTTGCTAATAAAGCTGTTCTTGTGCTTAATATAGCCATTAATAGGGTTTTCCCTTTTAGTTGGTGTGTTAAAGATACTTTCACAGAATGCTTTGAAACTGAAAACGTGTGTTAAGCTTGGAGGAAATTAACCAGAGAATCAGTTGCTTTTTGGGTTTTGTGTGATTGTTCTGCTTGCCATGCTTGGTAAGATGAGAAAGAGATGTTTTAGCCTAGAGAACTGACACTGGATTTCTAGAAGGAATTAAAAATTACTCTAGAATAGGTGATGGCAAACTTATTTGCGTGAAGTCTCATTTCATGCTAATCAGTGATACCAGTGGTCTGCCTGCTGTAATGTGGATTTTACTGGTGTCTGTATGAAGCTCTAGTAAAGACTGAGGAAAGATGCAGGGCAGAGTAAGTTGCTTGGGGTTTTTTTGTACCGAGCTATTGTAAAAATGAATATTCCATTTTGTTATTTCTACTGGTCTTTTATTTCTTTTATTTTTCCCTGTCTTTGAAAATACCCCATATTTCCAATTTCCCAGTGCTCAGTGTTTATGCTCTCTCAGCCTCATTTAGACTTCCTTTCAGCTGACTGGAATGAGAGCCACTGGAATAGTGTATTCTGATACTGGCAATAAAAATATGCTTTAGTGAGATAAGAGGAGGGAAGATGAGACAGATTCATCATTTCAGAAAAAGTAAGGAATATCGGTGTACTTGAGCACGGACTAAGTACGTTGATTTACTCTGCTTTCATGTTTGAAAGGTTTCTATCCATATCTGGGGGATGCAAATTTACAACATTTCAAAAATGAAATGTAAGGCTCTGGAAAAACATCAAGTCGCCTCTCTGTAAAATTTTTTTTATACTGTTATAAGTATGCACTCTCATCCAGGATTTCTTTGCAAAATTTCAGCCAATGGCTTGAAGAATGACACCTTTACTATGGCTTTTTTTTTTGTGTTGACAACAGGACCAAAAGGAGTCCAAGAGTGTGCCAGTCGATTTTCTCTTCCCCAGAGCAGGGTCAGACTGTCTCTTCCAACAGTCGCTGTTAACACAGATCTTATGGTGGTGATTCTGTGACCTTTAGGCAAACTGCTGCAGTGTTGAATAGTTTGACAAAATTTCTACCTAACCTACCTTTCGAGGGGTGCAGTTTTAATCAGTTACTATATGACTTCACTATGCAGGTCATAGCTATCTGTAGCTTTTAATAATTTCTTTTTCCTTGTCTCACAGTTGTTACTGTATTTTCCCTCCTCTACCTTACTATTCTTAGACTCAGCAATCCCCATTCTTTCCTCGCAGACCATATTTCTTCTGTCTCAAGTAATTTTTGAATTTTAGTCAGGTGAATTTATTCCAGCGTCAACATAGTTATGTTGAATTAGCAGTGGATAAAAGAAATCATATTTCACAATTTACAAAGTTACCCCTATTTTTAGATCTTGTATGGTGTTAGCTTTTTATTTCTAGAGCCTGACATTGTTGATGCATATTCAATTTGAAATACTGAAGCTCTTGAATAGCTTTTTTTTTTTTTATTTCCTTCTGTCAACTTCTGTTTTCCTTGCTGTATTTGTCCAGTTGGACAAATAGTATTAGCTGCAAACTTAATAAAATTATTCAGTGACCTGATAATGTAATATAATGAAAATACATAGTGGATTCACTTTAGATTCTCAGTTGATACCTTTCTCCAATTGGACACATAATTTCTCTTAACTGCTGTGAATTTTGATTCTCACCCAGTTTTGCTTCTGTTTTGGAAAAGCTTAATTTAGTTCAGGTTTCTTCAGCTTTATTTTGTGAATGTCATGTATGTCCCAAGTTAAAAAAAAAAAAAGGTGATCTCTACTGCTTCTTCCCTGTTTAACAAATTTAGTGTCTCCTTGTCAGATTGATTGATTTGATATCAACGGATACATTGCTCTCTTTTTTTCTTTTTTTAGAACAGATCTTTCGTTGGAAACTTAATATAGTCTATTTTAATTTTTTCCACATATTTAAACTATGTTGGTTAGTCTGTAACTTCTTGGCCATGGTTTGCTTTCCTTCCCCTTCTTTTTAAGACACTGCATTTGCCTGTTTTCATCACATCTCCAGTTCTCTTTGAGTCATTGATCTACCAGTTCTTAGACTTGCTTCAGAGTGTTTGAATTACTTGTTTTAGTTGGTGCTGGCCAGTCTGAATGTAGTATAGGAAGTAGTGTGAATTGTTCTGGTCTGCAGAACCATCGATAAAGCCCAGTATCTCCACTGTATGTTCCGAGGGGAGAATTTGCCTCGGGCTCTAGGCTTATCCTAGGTCCTGGACATTTAGAAGTAGGAAGAGTGCATCTCTCCAAATGGGCTTCGCCTTTTGCATCTTGGCACTCTTTCACGTCGTGAACAAATATAACTGAGGAGCGGCTGGAAGATCTGCTTCAAATGTATATCCTGCTAACCTGAACCAGAAAGACTGATGTAAATGCAGTCTGAGTCTGTGAAGTTGCTTTGGGAATGTTGTCCAAGTTAGATACTGTTCCGTTAGAATCAGAATTTAATATTCATTGCTTTTTCTGATCTTCCTGTCTAGGTTTTAAGATACTAATGGCAGATTCATCCAGCGATTCAGACAGTTTTCTTAGGGGTCGAATAGGAAGGCGGCCACCTTTGAGAGCATCCCACAACAGAGCTCGGAACTATGGTGCTGAAGAAGTCACAGAGAAGATCCATACTTTAGCGAGCACTTTACAGGTTGTTTACAAAATGTTGTTTTAAAGTTCTTATAGAGTCTGCATTTCTGTAACATAGAATCAAATTTTAATTTCTGAAGTTGTGGAAAATACTGTACTCATGGGGAAACGTTACTTTCTGTGCAAACCAAAAAGGTTCTAGGAAATTGTTCATATTGCCTTTAAGCTGCAAGAATGTGGCTTGTTATGCTTTTTTACAGCCTTTATTTCAGACAGGAATAGAATGTTGTTAGAAACAATTACCTGTTTGGTAATACTGTTTATAAAGTTAGCAAACTGTGTAATGCCAAATAAACCTTGTCAGATTCTCAGAAGAGCATTAATTCTGTAGCAGCATGTTCTAGCCCCATCTTTTTTGCCTTGTGCTGTGTAAAATGTCCCCGTTCCTGGCAAAGTAAATTTGTAGGCAGTCAGCTCCCTCATGATAAAGCTTACAATTCAAATATTTTTCTAGATATGGAATACCCCAGTGAGAAGCAGTGTTTGTAAACTAGTGAGAGATCCATACCCAAGCAGGAAAAATTGTCACTGAATTCCTGCTTCTTCAGTGAAAGCAGTGGAGGAAGTGTCTGAATCTGTTTTGCAAGTGAGAGGAGATATTTAGGCATCTTACCAACATTTATTGCTTGAGAAGTCGTTCCCATCCTTCTCTAGCTGTTGATTCTGGATACCTAAAGTGGATGGGCTTATATATTATCACTTGGGTTGCCGTATTGTTTGTCCAGCAATATTTTTTTTTCTTTTCAGGATGTGAGAAGACCAAAGTCTATATAGATTCTGAATTAAAACTTCTTAACTGGAAAATAGTCAACAAGCTAGAAAAGTGACAAGTTAACAAGAATTTAATCTGACTGTGTTTTAAAATGGACTCTTTGACATTGTCCTCTTTCTGTTTAACCTCTTTCTAGCTGCTCTTCGAAGTTCTGATTTTAAGCTAATTGCTTTTCTGGACTGCTTTTCAGCAGATCGGCCATTTGATCCAGCTCTCTGTGTGGCCACAGGGTGCTGAAGCAGAGACCCTATGCAGAGACCTTATCCTGTGTGTCGATCTTCAAAAATTTGTTATTCCTCAGTTCATGTTACCTGCCTGTGAAACAGAATTCAGTTAAGATGTTTGGATTAAAAAGGTTTTTTGCGGACTGGCTGAAACTTATTAAACTTTTTATTTGAACATGAGACCTTACTGTCGTACTATAAATGATAGCATGTCTTTTTGGCTGTAGGTTTTCTGTTGTTTGTTTTTGTGGGGTGTTTTTTTTTTGTGTGTGTGTGTGTTTTCCGCTCCCTCCTCCATCCGCCCCCCCTTCCCTTTAGCTGTGCTGTACATCCTCGGGTTCTGGTTACCTGAATAGGGTTTTGAATGCTGGGATTCTTTAAAGAGCACTTGTTTATCAATTTACTTTTATAAACCAAGAATAATAAAGACAACAGTAATAGGAGGTTTCTGTTTTGACTCTTCCTCAAACTTCTGTTTTTTTTAAGGATACCAACAGAAATCTAGGACACCTTGACCATTTGTTAGGACAATACCGAGAATACAACAAGGAACAAACTGAAGCAATAGCCACAGTGAGCAACTTTCAGTTTATCTTCTTAAATCTTTTCTGCTAATAACCTTCATAGCTGCAGACTTGGTATAATGGATAGAATGTATCAAGAGTTAAGGAGATGTATACAGAAACTTTCCACATTTGTTCGAGCAATCTAGATCAAACTATAGTAATATTTTATATAAACTCTGGCAGGTTTTGTAGCTTCATACTTTTCTGGTTTATAACCACAAAATAGATTGTTATGTTACGATACTATGGCCAACTACAAGCTGCATAGCGGAAATAGAGCATTAGGGAACATGTTTCTTTTCTGAATTACAATAGGGAACAAGGTTGTGAGCATACTGGTGTAGGTTTTCTTCCTGTCATTCTACAAGAGCTTCTGAATCTGTTGACCAGAATTCTCTAAATTGCAAAAGGGGTGAAATTCTCGTAAGTATCAAGCTTCTACAAGTTTGAAAAGGTCTTTAGACAGATGAAGTAAAACAAATTCAGAGCTGGTAGGGCAAGAGAGATTTACTACTTGGTTACAAACAAACCGCAGGAGGTGCTTCCTTGAAAATAGATGCATTAGAGATGGGGGAGTATTTTGCATGTGAGGGTAGAGAGAAAGAGAAAAAGTGAATTTTGCATGAAGCTTTGGTAAGGTTTAAAAATAATTAGCCTTTAAAAGTGGTGTGGATTTTTTTCTAAATTTTATTTTTTGTGATGGTGCTAATATTTGTCTCTCTAAATAAAAAAAAAAAACACCCCAAAAACCAAACCTCAAGAAGAAACCAAAAAAAGAAAAAATGGGAAAGGACTAAAATGTTAGGCAGTTTCAATGGGATTTAATCAACTTATAGATAAGATGTCAAGGAATGGAATTCAGCTTGGTGAATATTAAGGATATTCCATTCAAATTTGTGTTTTTTAATATCACTGTTCTATTGTCTCTTGTTAGTAATTATGTTGATTTTTTTTTTTTTTTAAGAGAACACCGGTATCTTAAAATACAACAATGTTGATAATGTAAATTATAACTAACAATTTTTAAACAATTTTTTGGTCATTGTTTTGTTCTAAAGAAACAGACTGAAGAGTAAGGTTGTTAATTATGAACACTGTCATGGTTCTGTGTTTAAAAGAAATAAAAATAATTAAAAGATCTAGCTGTCTGGTTTCATGTCTAAAGGATGGAAATGAGTAAAGCTACATCATGCAAAGTGAGCACCTGCACCTTAATTCAGAGGTTTTATTGCCCAATTAAAGATGCAAGAGAAGTCTTTGTATCTTTTTCCCTCAAGTAGCCTCTGTCTTTCTGAGAAAGTATAAGGAAATCCTTAAGGTTTTTGGTTTGAGAGTTTCTTAGTGATAATGAAGTTGTTTTAATACTGTTGTTGTTGCAGATGAATGTGTGACTAGTTGACTAGATGAATAGTTAGATTTAGGAGTAATTCAAAATTTATTGATAGTAAAAAGTAAATCAAAAGGTTGAACTTAAGTATCACTTAATGATTAACCAATTTAAGGATTAGCAAGTGATTTAGCAAAGTATGTTGTAACAAAACAATGACTTAATTATAGATTCAGGAATGATAAGTTTCACACTAACTTACTACAAGATATCCTAAGTCAAAGAGTATCTATGTGTATAAAATAAAGCATACAAACACCTCAAGACACACAGACAGACAGAAATACTTAGATTCAATGAAATATGTATAGATGCCCACATCCGTCCAAGTGGGCATAAAATACATAAAATCAGACACCTGAGTAGATGGAGAGGTAGGGGGAAGAGGCAGCCTACAGTCAAAATTTCTGCCTTCAAGTTTAAACACCCTCAATGCATCTGCATTACTCAACAGGTGGTAGTTGAGTCTTGAGGAGTTGGTCTTGCTCAGGCCTTAGGTGGACCTTGTTGCTATTTATAAGGTCTGAAATAATGGGCTTTTGTCAGGCACTTTTCCATTTCAGCCTAATTCAGGTGATGTCATCAGTTGTACATGCCCAAATTTCAGGATTCTAGTATCTTCCACCCTGCCCGCCTCTTTGAGCCAAGTGTAGGTGTACTGGGCTGTCAGAAGGGGCCTTGATGGTCGTTATTTTTCCCAGGTGATAATGAGAGCAGTAGGAGCCAGGTCTGCTGAGGGGCACCTCAAGGCTCTGGTCCACTGCTTACAATCTATACTGGATTGTCAGGAGGTAATTGTCATTACTGTCCCTAGAGAATAGGAGAAGCAGGAGCCGGGTACCTTAAAGCTCTGGTACGCTCTCTTTCACAATCCTTATTTGACTTTTCTAATGTATTGGTGTGTGACCCATGGAGGGTGTTGCACTCTACTGAGTGGCCCATGAGTGGGGAAGAATTGAACCACCACAACTGTCTAATGAAGACATAATACTTTAAAAAGAAATTGAACAAGCATTTAAAATTCAGGAAAGATTTGAAGTAGTGTTTTATGCTTTGGGGAAGAAAGTGCTGCCCCGAGGGATATCTAACACGGCGAGTACAATCCTGCCAGACTAAAGCAGCAATTTAACCACTGTGTACAAGCCTCTGTGAGGCAAAGATGAACCTCTAGAAACTGACAGTTTATGGATTGCCAAATAAAGGTGTGACAAAAGCAAGTGGCTAAGAAAGTTAGCGAAGTCAGTCTTAGAAAATGAGATGCAAGTTTGAAAAATGAGGAATTTATTGAGGAATATAGTTAGTTGTGAACTCTTAAGGTAGGAGTGGTTGCCATTTTCTGGAAGTATAACCACTAAAAGTAGGGCTTGATGTAAAGCTGCTTAGTGAAATTTGATAGCCATATGTCAAATTGATTCCAGGTAGGGCCAGCAGAAACATTCTTTCAAGGTTTTTTTTGGATTTTGCAGGGCTGTCGTTGGGCGTTGCTGGCAAATAGGTCTGGTTTGTTGTTGTAGGAGACATACTTTTCTTTTGAGTTTTCCCGGTTTGTTGCTCCACTGTTTTAAGAAACTTGATATTTAAAGCTGCCAATGTTGGAAACATGTTTTGCTGTAGTTATGGGAATATGTCATATGAGATATTGATGAAACGCTGTTATTAATTCATAGCTATACTGGGTTTAAAAATAGTTTTGATTCTGTTAATTACTTTTTGAATAATAGTATTTTAAATGTTTTTTTTTTATCAGTCTGTGTTCATATTTCAGTAGATTGTAATTTCTCTGCAGTTAAAAGAAACACTGGAACAATCTATAGGTCAATTACGAAGCCAACGATTAACCCGAAACTCTGGAATGAGAAGTGCTTCTCTCTCAAGCTTATACCCTAGTGAACTGGATGGAGAAGGAGTGTCAGGTAAAATACTTCAGGTGCATGAGTATGCTCAAATCATATCATATAGCTGTTGTATGGAAAGTTGTATGTATATATGTTGTATGGAAAGAGGAAATGAAGAAAAATGTGTCAAGATAACGGTATGAAGAGTCATCACTGATTACTTCAGAGACATTCAGTTCAGGAATTTGGGAGACTTGCATTAGGTTATAGCTGTAAGAATTTAACAAACTTAACAAATAAACAACTTTCTGTTACACAGTCTTTTCTGCTGATATCCTGAGAGAAGTAAATGAAACACTGATTCTTTGAGTAGAGAAAATTCCTTGTCCACTGGATGAGTTGTAGGTACACGCAAGTTAAAGCTAAATCCAGAAGATCCTGCAGATTCTGGAGCTTGCTTCACAGCAACAAGAGAAATTAAATTTTAAATGCATAAGGTTATGGATGTGTGGATGGAATTATATAAGGATCAGTGGAAAATAAAAAACGGAACCAATGTATAATCTACAGAAAAGAAGGCTTTTTGTGTACTTATCTCTGAAAATTCATTATATTTTAGGAAAAGGTGTATTTGAGAGGAGTATTCCTCCCAGGAGTAGCATTTAATGCATTTTAGTAGAAAGCTCTAAAACTTCCATTTTTCTAATTAAAAGCTATGAAGTAGTTTGAAGCTATAATAGATCCAGGTAGAGGTAAAGCTGTTGCTTGGGCAAATAAAATTTGAGGAAAAAACCTACCTATTCGTCGGAAGAACAAAGGAATCCTCCTTCTTACCCATCACATTCATATATTCCAGAAATAATTAAACAGAATAAGAATGTTGGGAAGAACTAAACAAGAAGTATGCCTGTGCATTTTATGTGATTTCATTTGTTTTGTTGTAATGTGGCCTATGAGGATATTGGCAAGAAACATGTTTTTCATGAAGCAAAATGAAAATTTTCCCCTACAAAGTTTTGTCTTCCTACTTATTTTTTCATCTCTTATCTTATAAAGGGAACCGCCCCTTCCTGCCTACTTCTCCTCTCAGGGATTGTGGAGACTCACAGGGCAATAAACATCGAAGATCTAGATCTGCAAGTGTGCGATTTGTCAATGAGACAGATAATTTGGATCAGGTACTGAGCACTAATGGGAGTTTCTTCCCTAAATAGACAGTGTGTGGTCACCAGACTCTTCGCTTTTGCATCGAATGAGGTTATTCTGATGATACAGCTAAGAATGTTTCAGCTATGAAGTGTGCCTTCAGTGTCATGTGCCGTTCTTCATTGGGCAGTCACTTGATGTATGTGTCATGAGTTTTCATGCAAAGCTATCGATATGGAGAAAAAAGATGCATATGGTAGTGATATCAAAAAGAGTATATGAAAATGATCTTTGTACATTTTAAGCCACATATAAAAAAGAAAAATAATTTCTGAGTATGTGATGAACATTCACTCACATGCTGAAATCCAGCGTCTATAAAGGTGATCGTTCTGCTTTAGTTAATGGCACAGGATCTTGGTGCTTTTGCTGTTTACTTCAGTGCAGCCTGGATTGATTTTGAGCCAGCTAGTTTTTCACCTTAATTCTATGACCCATAAGTGGGATAATTTGACTCTGTACTTCAGGCAAATGATGTGAGGAGGAGCAAGTGTGTATGGCAGTGGTAGTTTTCATACCACTCAACTTCTGTCTACTTGTAGAGTCTTCAGAAAAGAAGATTATTTTAATGGATAACGTTATAGGCTTTCTGTACCATATAGACAGAGAGAAGATTTCAGTACCTGGTTTTAGACTTTCAGACAGAGTGGCTAGACCTGTTCAAGTGAATCCTTCTGTGTGGACTAGTTTGTCCAGGAGAAATGTATTATGACTAATATTAAAGCAGCTGATTTTAAGGTGTTCACGTTGATTTCATTAAACCAGTCTCAATTTCCAAATAATTAATTTTAGACTTAACCACAATGCATTCTCTTAGGTGAGAAAGCTGAGTGCTACAGAAGTTCCTAGACTTCAGTTTAACTCTGTTTCATTATCTTTTAAGTCTACGTCTCCCCCTATTCTTTCTCCCCCCAAGGTTAGTGTGGAACATAATCCTTGGAAGGAATCAATATTATATGGTACTCTTTCTTTCTAAGCTTCCAAAAAGCTTAAAACTATTTTAGGCTACTTCTGAATATTCTGTAAGTATTTTAGAATTTTTATTCAATTGAGTTCCTGCAATGCATACAAAATTCCTAGTTGATATCAAGTAACTATGTAAGCAAATAGGTTTTTGTTCCTGTTTTGATGATAACTGCTGGTTTATTCCTTATTCTTACTTTTTAGTGAGCTAATATGGCTTTACTCAATTCTTAATCATTTTGTAAGAACAGTATAGTGCTTTGAGGAGTGATGAAATTTAAGTAGTCATTGATCATGACCATAGGTAAAAACTGGGGCAGAGATAAAGCAGTACTGCTTAACTAAAGCTTTATTCCCATTATGATTGCTTCCAGCTGAGGTAGTTTTTCAGCTGAATGGGCTTTTCACACATTTGAGTCTCCTTCTTATGCTGATACATTCTGAAAATATGCGGTGTTTTTCAAAGTCTCTTGGGTCAGGTTGAAATGTCTGGTTAGTCGCACAGGGGAGATGGTGGAGCTTGTGTCTGAATGTTGAGGACAGTCAGCTGGCATGTGGAAGAGTCAGGTTTAAGTCTTGGGCATAAAACAAGGACATACTATAAACCAGGTTTTTCATAATGATGATCCTGGCCACTGAGCTGTTGACAGCAGTAGGTTGGATTGGGATGGATTAATGTCACTTTTTATCCCATGATGGATGGATGACCTGTTAATTTTTTTATTTACTCCCTTAAAAACTGGCTATAAATTTGGTGCCTGCTAAATGGGGGAAATGGGAGGTTTTACAGAGGAAAATAGATGTGTGTTTTTGTGTGGTTTGTGATATAGGGTTTTTTTAAGCTCTGAAGAAAACATTCAAGTAGAGTATGTAAAGTCTTGGGCAAGGTGAAATACCTTTCCTCAGTGCTTTGGTAGTTCCTGAATACATCATAGTGTTCTGCTTGGTCACTTCCCATTTCATATGCCATGTTTTTATAGAAATATATATACAGCTGAGCAGAACTCTGTTTCACTTATACAAACATTTATTAGCAGGAACTGTCTCTCCTGACTTGTTCGGATCTTTCAACTTGCTTTGCACTGGGTTAAAAAGGTGGTGCAGCGTCAGGTAACTGAAATGTCCGAGGTCTGAACCATAGCAGAGAGAAAATGTAGCTGGGAAATCTGGTTTAGCAAATAATGTACTGAAAATTAAACTTCAATGAGCAAACCTTTTAAAAGGTTGACTGAAACAGAAGTATGAAAATCTCATCCACACTCCACTGCAATTCATGGAATTTTGTAGATTATCTACTCTATTTTAAAAAGTGTGTATGGATATACATATTTTTGAAATATCTCAGAAAAAAGGGGTTCCTAAGTCTTTGCTTAATTTGTGTCCTTTTATTTACAGCTGCATTCTTTTCACCAGTCTCTTCGTGATCTCAGTAGTGAACAAGTTCGTCTAGGAGAAGACATCAGTCGGGAGCTTTCAAGAAGAAATCGGTATAAGCAGGCTATAAAAATATGTGACAATTATTTTCCACATGTGGAAAATAATTGTTATGTTTTTAAGTAATTCTTGAACTCCTTTGTTCCTTTGTATTTGAAAAAAATAATTTTGGGGAGAGTGGGGTGTAGCAAAACATGCAGAAGAAAACAGTATGATGAAGTGCTTGTTCCATGTCATCTTGTGCAGTATTTACAAATGTAAATAACACTCATCAACTCCAATTTGTATAGTATACATGACTTTCACCCCCTTTTTTATATATGGACAAAATGACAAGAACTTGGGCACTTATTTCATTGCAACGTTGTTCTTGGTACTGGAGGCTCTTGAGGGTCGCTTTCATTTGGCCCATAATGTTTTTTGTAAAGTACGTACTGTCTCAACATATGGTGATTTCTCTAATAGTAGTAGCAAGGAATTAGTCCACTAATCCCTAGTAGGAACTAGTACTGTTCAAAAGGACTGTGTAGACGTGTTCTAATTTTGTGCTTGTTGACCTGATACCTAGCCTTTCAAACTAGATTCACTTGAAGAATAGAAATGCTTTTCATCGTGAATTTTCCACTTGAGGCTGATCTCTAATTATACTAGGAGTTCAGAGGCTGTAGAACAAATTGAAGTAGAATAAAAATCCAGGAGATTGTTGCTCCTGGACAAACTGTTACTATTTGGTTTTTGCACTGTATACTATTGTCTAACCTATGTTTTCCTGTGAAGGACTGATGCTGAATTAAGGAGGACTCTGGAGGAATTGTCTGAAAAGCTCACTGAGTCCCAAAGACAAGAAACGGTGAGTATGACTGATGTGAAAAGAAGATGTATCTTTAGTACTCTAGTTTAATATGTGTAATCAGTACCACGTAGTATGTATATCTGAACAGGTTCTTATCAAGGGTACTATAATGTTGTTATAATGTTACTCTTCCGTACTAAAATCAGCAAGACCAGTTTTATATTTCCTAAATATATATTTTTTTTACTTGTTTAAAGTGAGTGTTTTACAAGTGTCTGTGTAGTGAACTGTTCTGTTTCAAAATTCATGATCTTGGAGAAAGATGCTTTTTAAATTTGAACATTGGTTTGAACACTCGTACTTGTTGAAGATACCTTTTGAAAGGTAGTTTTCCCATGTTAAGATTATGAATCATGTTATTCCGTCCCTCTCTCCTTCCTTGTCCATTTCAATACTTACCATCTGTACAGTGTAATGGGAGGAGTCTTTTTGGGCTGCACTCTTTGAAGACCTTGTGACAAATGTAACAAAGGAGACTAGAGAGCCATGACAGTCTCTTCTGTTTTGCCTCCTATATCTGCTGGAGGCAGACTCGCTGTGGTCTACGTCACTTAAGGCTAAAAGAGATGGAAGTCAAACAGTGTATTGCTGTAGGAACAAGAGAAGTGGTAGGAGTGAAAAGTCTGTCAGTAGTTCTTGATGCATAAGACTGGATGCTTTACGTAAGTATTGATACGTATCAGTAGCAATTCTGAGTTTTCAGAGCAGGTGTTGAGTGACCTTATTTTCCCCTAGGTGATTCATCTTGCCCTAGAATTGCATGAATTGGTACTAAATGCTCTCTCATGACCTTTAGTGATATGTTTACTGGATGCCTGTTTCAAACCAAGCTGTCCATGACCTCGTGCTTGAAAATCAGTTTTGGTATAAAGACTGCAGATTCTTCAACTCTCCCTCTGTCAAAATCTTTGATATTATCTAGACGTTTTGTGAGATTCCTTTTTTTCTTGAAGAGTTTGGTTGTTTGCTAGAGGAATGTCCTTACAGACCTATAAACAATTGAAAGAG
>NW_010420490.1:0-10873 GCF_000710305.1 Buceros rhinoceros silvestris | reverse complement strand
TGTTTGCTTGCATTATGGTTATAGGGATAGCTCTCTTGGATATTTCGTTGCGGTCTCCTGGTATAGAAGCACATCCCAAACAGCACAAGAAGCTGATCTTTATGCATAAAAAGCAACTGCACTGAAGCACAAATTTGTTCAAATTAAGTAGATGCTTAACTGAGATGGTGCCATTAGAAAGTTAGTGCAGGCTGCATCTGTGGAGAGACAGCAATGTCAAGTGAAATGGGTCTTAGGTGTGGTTAATATGGTTACGGTATTTCAGAAAGCTGGGATTGTTGTCAGATAAGGGACTACCCGTCATAAGATCTGACAGAGCAATTTTTGGCACTGCACTGTAGAATGTACATCATACATTATCATTTGTCATGAAGAAAAAGTTTAACAGTATTTAAAGTGATATCTGTGAAAGAAGTTGGCTGCTTTTGTGATTTTAATACTTCTGTTTCAAGTCTGCATTGATGGTCAAATAGGTCATAACAAGAAAGACAACAAAAATCTGAAATAGATTTCAGTCAGCAAGACTTGTGCACTAGAAATAACAGTGGAAAGCTGAAAAACAGGAGAGAAATTTAAGAAGTAGGATGCTTCTTTTTGTACGTTAAGCAGCTGGCATCTTCCACAAGATTATATTTAGCTGCATGACTTAAATGTCACCCTGGTTTTAAGGACATTCTATTCTTTGTGTTTAAATGGTGGTGGGGGAACTTTTTGATAGCCTAATCCATTTTCATGTATTTTGCTGCTACTCGAAACCCTTATGCAGAGACACAGCTCTTAGTGCCATGTTTATCATTCAGGTAGTCTCGCGTTGATAAAAATGCATCCTTGAAATCACAGTCTGATATGTCGGGAATGCAATAATTTAGTGCTAGCATTTCGTGTCCTTATGTAGAACCTCCATATTCTTTGTACTGTTCTTCAGTGAATCATTTGTCTACGTTAAGGCTTTCGATAAGCTCCAGAGGACAAGATGCATGCTGTCACAGTAGAAATGTTGTCCTGAGTCAAGGTCATTTGGGATAAAGGAAAAGTGAGGTTAGAGTTTCTTCTATATGTGCTAATTAATAAGATAGCACTTAACTCTTCCTATTTTTTTTTCTTTTTATTCCTATTATTGTCTGTCACAAGCTCTGTGACAAACTGAGGAAGGTCGAAGGCTACAGAAACAGGACGTAATTCTTGTGGGTGATAATGTCTGCACCGGCATAGACTAGGTAAATGTTATGTTGGAGGAACTATGTTTTCAGGTGGTGCATTTACTTCTTTTTAGAGCAAATAAGCAGAAATATTCCAGATGAAAAAACCCAGTGATTTGTTATAAACAGGAGTTCTGTCCATGGCTTTTAATCTGTGAAATTATTCACCTTGAAACAATGACCAAACCAAACTTACATTTGATATCCCTACTGGAGCAAAAAAAGTGAATCCTTTTAGAATAATGCTTGGCTTTTGAAAGAGAGTTGCATAAAAATAAAGAAGCTGTTTAGAAAAATGTTGGGAATTGAAAAGGGTAGAATATTGCCAGACAACGTGGAAGTGATCTGAACAGTAGTGGCTTCCAATATATTCATCAAAAGATGTGAAAGAGATCAAGAGATAGCAGATGTAATTTCTTGAGGTAACAAGGAGTCTTTCCAAAAGTTATAGACTAATGATAGAACTAGAAAGGTTATTAAAGGTTATTAAACTTCAGCAGTTAAATATAAAAATGCAGTAAAGCAGGTTTAAAAAAAGTTGAGAAAAAATGTTGCAAAGTTATATGCACTGATAAACCCCCTTTAATGTCATGGTATCACTAGGTAAAAAGGTGATCAAACTATAAAGAGTGTTCAGGGGAGATAAGATTTGTGGAGAGGACGGAGAAAGAGTATATTAGGTTTTTTGCATCCGTCTTGACCAGGGAAACTGTTGGCAGGCTCCAACATAGAAATACATCAGAAATTTACCTCAGATTTGAAGAGACCTGTGTTGGGACTTCTGTTATTCCATGGCATAAATGACAAAGAATTGGGAAAATATGTGATAAGTGACCCAGTTTGTGATCGTGTGATGATGCTAAATTTTCCAAAATGGGGAAGGTGAATTTCTTTGACATTTTCTTTACATCATTCTGACTTCACTGCTAGCTTTATTTTCTTATACTTCCAACCAAATATTTTTTAGAATACTAAATAGGCTAATACTTAATTTCAGACTAAATGCATGTAGTCTGCTGACAGCCAAAACAAAGGAATGAAGGCTGACTTCTCCCTGTTTCCCTGTAGGGGGTATTTACAAGATCACCTCTGTTTAGATCTTTATTTTCTTGAAAGTCTCACAAAGTCTAAATATAGTTGACAGCTCTGAACCACTGAATGTTTCAATCTATTGGCCGATTTCAACTGAGTTTTGGTGAGGCTAGGGAAGGAGAAGCGTAAATGAAAGGCCATTACCTCCTAAGTACTGTTCTTTGTAAAGAAGGCTAAAAGGAGTGTTTATGAGGCTGCCTTTGTTTAATCCTCTTTTTTAGGATTAATGCTAATTTTATGTTTCATAGTGAGCATTTTGTGTACCAGAAAATACTTTACCTTTTGAAGAAATGTTACCAATGTGGTACCTATTCTTTTAGTCTGAACCAACCTTCTTTAACTAATGGTCAACCATTCTGTATGTCAAGCTCTATCTTACCGAAAAAAAGAAAAAATTCTCAAAAATTTGATGGAAAAAATGATTGCTTTGAGGAATCAATTTGCTCATAGTCTAAGGTTTGTTCTTTGTTTACTATGTCTTTTGTTATTTCATACGTAGTTGGAATAGTTTGTGAAGTTATTTATGAAATGACTGATTGCATGCAGAAAAAGCCTTCAGTCTTTGGGGGAAGTGAGAGCTGGACGAATATCAAACATGTTCTGTGCAAATCCTGTTAAAAAAGGAGATGTTGACAGCAAATTGTAGGAAGTATAGAAATATATCTATTTGGCTGAATTAGAAGATCTACATTTACTTCAGACACAAAGAGAAAGAATGCAGAATGCGGAAACTAAATTAGATTATTAAGACCATTCATAAAAAATAGTGTGAATATATGAGAGTGGAAAGGCCACAGTGGTAGACAAGAGGATGCACCAAAGGAGAGACATAAAGAGTGATGACGATTCACTTGTAAATATACCATTTCTCAGGAAGACCAAAGCACTTTGTCTGTTCCTTGCAGAAGAGGCGAAACTGCTGACACAGCTTGCCAAGAAAGTTGATTCCTTTAAAAAGTTTAACACCTTTTTAACACTGATATTTACCAACAAGTTAAGCTGCAAGTTAGTGACCAGCAATCGGGGTGTAAGGCCTCAGTTTACAAGTGTGTGGGGGCAGGAAGGTTATTTGGAAATAACTTGGTGCAAATTAACTAAGAAACCTAGAGTCAACATCTGAAGTGATCTTTAAACCACTAATGGCTGTTGTGGAGTATTCATGGACAACTGTGGGAGTGAGTTAGAAGAAATGTCCTTGGAATAATGAAAACGGGCAAATCTTGAGAAAATGAGAAAATAGACCGATTATTTTACCAGGATTTCATTTGTAAACATCCAAGAGCAAACAAGAAATGTGAGTAGGAGACAGCACAGATTTCTCAAGAAAAATTACACTCGTAGATCAGAGGAGGAATTTACAAGGACAGAGCAATAGTCTTCTATATCTGATGCCAATTTTTTGAGTTGTTTTAGACAGAATTTCATATACTGTTGTAATAAGCTTTTCAGTAAAATATAGTAAAACCGAATATAGTCTAGAATAAATACAGTTTTCCAGATACCTGTGTAGCTACCAAAGTGTTCACTGTTAGAGGAGTTAGTGAATTTTACATGTTGGCATTCTCGATCTGGTTTTCTCTGAAGTTTTTGTTAGTAGTCTAGATGATGCAATATAGACCGGCTTGTTATGTTGGTAGATGGACTTCAGATATATTGGAAAACAGAACTGAAATCCAGTATCTAATCTCGGATGTGGCTTAGAAGATAGAACAAGATTAATAAGCGTAAAATTCAGCAAGACTAAAATTGTACTTTAGGAAGAACAGAGACTATGACCTAATGGTATACCATATACACTAACTATAGCTTCTTGATAGAAGTTTTTTTTTTTCAAGTGCCATCAAAATATTTGGTGTTTTGTTTTGGTTGTTCTGTTTGCATTTGGTCTTTTAGTTTGTTTCTTTTGTTTTTTTTTTTTCCTAAGAGGATTGTGTCCATAGCTGAAATTTCTGTGCACCTAACCGACATAATGAGTGCCTCTTTTCTGGTTCCTTGTTAGAAATAATAGTTATATTCTGGAGGGAGTTGAAAGAACTCAGAGGCAGGGCAAATCACTTGATATCTTGTAGTTAGTAAGAAGTTACTTTCTTACTCATTCTGCATTAGTAATAATTTGAAATGAAATCTGAGGTTTGCAGGAATCTGAAGATTGCCTAGTGCTCCCTCATGTCACGTCATCTGCTATGTATACGGTGAACTAGACCCATGTCAGTGAGGAAGTCACTGACCTCTCCTTTTGAATGCCATCTTTGGTGGCGATGTTACATTTGGATTTTTTGTCAGGTCTAAACTGTGTATTTTCTTTCTTAATAGCTTTAGTGTTCTTTTGCTTGACTTCACTTGAAAAAGCTACGTGAGAGAGCTGAGAAAGCTCTACCTTTGGAAACATATAGACAAATTTTCTTTTTTTCTTAAATGTAAAACCATGACTTTTTCATTTGTATACTTGGGATGTATCTGGAGAAAAGGATGACACATACTTCCCAGTTTTCAGCAAAGATGTAACAAGTTTAATGACAAAGCGTTATTTTTTGTTCCTGCTACATAGTATTGTTGTTTCTCTTAGCTGGAGTATTTTGTGAATTATAAGAAGTAAGATTAAGCAGTAGTTGTCAAATACAAATGTTGTGATGTGGTCCTTATTTTTTTATATGTTAGTGCTTAGTAAATAATTATTCTGGATTATGACTGCAAAGCTTCCATAACTTACATGAAAGAGCGTGGTTTGACACAACATGTTTTTTATCAGGAGATACTCATCTCCTGATGGTTTTGAGAGAACATACAAAATTCCAAACTCTAAGCTGACTACTCATCTGGCTGGGCAAACAAGAAATGTTTTTAAACCAACGTATTCTGTTGTTAAAAAACAAAACAAAACAAAAAAGCTTTCATTCTTTAAACCTCATGTACTTTTGAAGCCCAGAATATAAATGTAGCTTTAGTTATGTTTCTGTTGCTACCCAGCTGTGTTTCTCATGTTAAAATATTCTGTCCATGCATATATGCCTAGTACTAGTAGAAGCATGCTTAGTGGTGAAAGTACAGGAGAGGACTTGTTCCTTTCCACATACATCAGAAAATAGTAGTTGAATGGTGTTTCCAGTCTCTCTTTTAGTCTAAATGCCTTTTGGTAATGCATTTACTGCGTTCTAGTGATTGTTTAAAATAATTAGTTTTAAATAAGGTGGAAATGATACATGAATGTTTTCCTCGATAATTGTCAACTTTAACAATATAAATGTAATTTGCTACCCACAAGAGGGTGCTGTCTGCTAGCAGCTTGAAATGTGAAAATAAAGTAGTTCTGGTATTGTAGTTTCAGGCTGAATTATTGTGTTTGTAATCCAGATTGCTTTGGATTCAAAAAATATTGGGGAAAAAGTCTGGAAGTGATGTGATTATTCTGTGCTATTAACAGTCATTCTCATGTACTTAGCTTTTATTTTTCAAGGTATTGAAGAGGCAAACACTGGTCTGTTTTACAGACTGGAGATTGAAAGAAATGTCTCTCCAGAGGTAAATCAGGCCTGTGTCAGAGAAGGTAAGAGTTTTGTATTGCAGCTTCAGGTTGGGCTGCACCATACTTGATACTGAGATATTTAGCACTTGAGTAGAACCACTACTGTAGAGAAAAATATACACATACCTAAAGGAGGATATTGCTAGCAAGATACCCAGTCAGTTCCCTGCTTGAGTACTTCTGGAGTACTCACTGCTGTAACTAGTTATTTTCTATAGCATTCTAAATCTTATTTAGTAAAATAAAAGTGATATTCTCTCTTTTTTCTGCCCCGTACTCTATTAAATTTTTGCCATTGTTGTCCTAATATGTGGTAAAAGATGCATTAATTTCCAGCAGGGTGTTGTGGTTTTTTTTTTTTTTCTTTGGAAGGTATCAGAACGAGTAGAGAGAAGACTTCAGGAGATGGAACAAGAAATGCGTGCGGAAAGACAGCTTGTAGAAAGGCATCAGGATCACCTGGGACATATGTCTCTTCAGTTACAAGAGGTATGCAAACAAAAGTGTTCTGTACGTTCAGGATTAAGTTAGGAACATGCTGCATTTGTGAGCCAGTACTGGTCAAACAGGCAAAAGTGCTTAGCTCTCTAACATGTTCTTTTAACTGTATTAGTCCAGGTCTGCTTGGTTTGGCAACCAGGTGATAACAGCCTCTGTTGTTCGTGATACTGTCCTGTCTATGTTTAGACTGTTTTGGTAACTGGCACAAACATTCTGTAAAAGGACCCATCCCCTATGGCCTCCCTCAAACCCCAGACAAACAAAAGTCAGTCATTAGCTGAGTTGTCTCAATTACAACATTTTATTTTCCAAATGTAAACTTTGCATGCAAAGAGCAGTTTATTTTTTGTTTATTTTAACAGGCAATCAAATGCACTGTAGTGTCACACGGTTGCAGACAATTTCATTCCACAGTATCTGATGAAATATCAAATCTCGTTTAGGAGACAAACACGAATGTTTCTATTAGGAATTAAAGTTGGAGACTGCTAGAAGCTTTTTTTTCTGCTTGTTTTAGGAAATGTATGAAAAACACACCTCTGTTTCTGATTTTGCTGCTATTGGGGAAATCTGTGTTTTAACATCATGTAACTTTTAATTTCATTCCCCTTAAGGTACGACTTACAATGTTATCTCCAACCGTGCAATAGAATGTTGAGAAGAAATGTGCAATGCCTTGTTTTGCACTTTTAGTGTTAGCGCCAGCATATGTGCTGTTTGGAAGGCAGTTGTTTTACACCATTCAGTGGTATTGAGGAACCTGAATTTAGAAGCTTTGTGTTTCGTGTAAGATTAGAGACATTCAAAGAGCTTTAAGAAGATAAGATGCTCTTTTGATATAGGTAAAAAGTAATATTTATCAAAGTATGCTTCTGCTAATATATCTGAAAGAGGTTCAGTTTCCTTTTTCCCTCTGTTGATGTCCAAGAGGGTGAAAAGCCCTGGAGTGCTTTATTACAGTTTTCATTGCTCTTTAATATGCCTTCGTCTGTTTCTAGACTCTTTGGTTGTGCCTTCAGTCTGGTAGAGGGGTGCTTAAGGAAGTGAGCTGATGCCATTTGATAGTGTTATCTGCTGATGGGAACAATCTTTTTTTATCCTTGTAAAAGGCTAATGACTTATATCTGTAAAGATACATTGACACTGCCACAGAAGGAAAACTTAAATTCAAGTGAAAGAATTCAAACGCACTTCAAAGACTTTCCTGTGGTGGGCTATGTGAGCCTGAGCCCTCAAGCTGGATACATTTCCTCTTAGCAGCTCATTTTTTGAATTTCATGCAAAGTGAATGTGAAATACTAAGTACATCTCCAACTTTCCATTCCCCTAAGCTGCTCAGCTGTAGATAAAGACGTTTAATCCTTTCTCCTGCAAATTCCTCTTCATTCCATGCATATTTTTGTAAATTATTTTTCCAGAGGATACCCATTCTATTTAAAAGATTTTTTTGACACTGCTGTTCAAAACTTTGATATAAAGTTCTCTTTCTTAGTTTACAGGAAAGCTCAACACCTATTAGTCTACTTAGTAAACTTTTACTGTTGGGAATTTGTCCATGCCAAGATTCAGAGCCAATCATGACTGCAGCAGGCTTATTCCTGTTCCATGCCATACATTCGTAGCTGCTGCTGCCTAGAGGAGAATCACATTCTTGGTGATTATCTTCACTCTCTCAAGCAAAGGCTCCTATCTCCAAATCATCCTTCCGAATGGTGGATCTCAGTTGTGACTCTGGATTCCTTGGACTGGACTCTTGTCCAGTCTTGTACCTGGAGATCCTAATAAAGCGTAAATTATTCCTATTGTAATGACTTACGGAATTTTCAGGACCTTCTAACCTTTAGTATGGAAAACACATAGGAAGCTATAACAGATAAAAAGAGCACCATAGCACTATTTGATAGAGCAAATTCTCAGCTACAACCCCCTGTTTCTTGACACAGACCCCACCACTGTCTGTGCATTGTCAGTGATGAACAAGAGCTTGCATGCCACACTCGTAAAAATCTGCCCCAGTGGAAGTGAATGTGGAATGGCCGTCCGGAACGTGGCTTGTCTTTATCATCATTGTTGGAACTACTGAAATGCGCCACCCACCACCTCACTGTGCTAACACCTACTCTTTGGTCTCCGTAAACATTCAATGAGCATCGATGAGTGTCAATGGGTGCAATTTTTTCCGCATGGAGGAATTCAGACACCATTCTGTCAGACTGCCCCTCTGCTGCCGTCTATCGCACAGCTACAAAATTTAACAAATACTGGTGGGAAGGTTCAACCTCTCCTGCCAGACCACCAGCATCCGCCTCTGGCATGGTGGGTCAGCATCATAAAAGAGGAGGCATTACTTTTGGAGCAGCCCACCACCTGAACCTAGTGGTGTCAGGTGACAAGCGTAGAAGGGAGCTTCAGAGAAATACGGAGACAGCGTTGCCCTTGAAACAACAGACACTGATTACCCTCCCAGTAGCAACAAACAGTATATCCTCTTCTTGCTACTTCTACTCTCATAACTGTCTTAACAGCTTGGAGAACATCTCTGTGAAAGAGTCGCAACTTCCTAAATGGCGGATGTCTTCAGACTCCAATATCACTAAGGTCGTTAGATCTCAGACCCTTATTACAAGCTTCCATTCAGTTGCCCCACCCTTCTTCCCCAGTGAACGTTCATGTTAATTTGTCCTGCTCTAGGTAGAAAATGCTTTCCCTTCTGGATGGTGCTGTATCAATCAGGGATGGTTCAACATCTCTTGAACAGTTGGCTGAGCACCTTAGCCCTCGCATTGGCAAATTGGACTACCTATTGCCATACCTTTTGAAAAACACTTGGTTTTGAGAGCAAAATAGTCTGGATACTGCACACACTGCCTCTCTGTATACTCTTGTCCTGAGAGGTTGCTGTGTGGACAAGCTTTGTGGAAAAAAAACCTCCGTTGTTGTGGAATGTAAGTTATAGAAGAAATAGTAAGATGGGAATACCAAAGGTGGCAAAAAAGTTTAGAACTGATCTAATCTCAAATTAAAACCAGGAAAAAATGCCACATCAAAACTGCCTGAGATCTGGTTGTAGCAGATTTGAGCTACTGAGCTTGTGGGTTTTGGTTTTTCCAATTTTATTCTTTGTATCTGATGTCACAGGTGAATATGTTCAGTATGGCAAACCAAATAGAATGGTGTCATTTATGACTACGAAGTATTTAAAATTTACCAATAAAAACAGTTTATAAAAGTTGTCATTTCAACAATGTATTTTCAAACCGAGGGGTAGTCAGCTTCATCTAGATTTGTTCATTACTTCCATCAATGTAATTGTTTGATATATTTTGCTAAGGTATTTCTCCTGTACTATTGACAGAATTAAATTTGGCTTTGAAGATCTCTGAGCAGAGTTGCTAGAAAAACTCAACATCTTTAATGATTTTTTTTTTAATATCGTAGATTTTAAGTAGACAGTTTCAGCAAAGCCTACAAGATAATTATTAAAAAAAAAAAAAAGAAAAAAGAAAATAGTAGAATACCTGGTAAGCATCAGTGGATTTTGTGTAAAATATCTGATGTCATTTAACTTTTCTCTTCCTGATCACCCATCATTTGGTGGTAGCATTTGCCACAAGGATTCTTGGTAAGTGAGAAAATTTTCAAGAACAAAGGTTCTCAAGAGATTCCCATGTGGAAGCTTACTTCTTGACTCCTTACAGTTGAAGTGTGACTAAGTTGCACATAAAGAACAGCGAGTTCTTTACACAATATGTGACGTTACTGAGTTTCTTCCTTATTGTGAAATATGTTCTTTTATGCTGCTTTGATACTCAGCTATTGCAGATGCTATTCTCAAGCCTACAAGAGTCTCATCGGTGCGCTTTGATCTCTCGTGGGATACACAGAATGATGCTGAGGAGCAGCTACAGAGAAAGGTGGATCTCATCGTTTAGGACATCCATAAAAGTGTGTACTCACTCAAAGATTCTTAGGGGAGGTGAAAATACTCTGCAAGAACACAATCAACGTAGGGAGAGACCAGCTGCCGTTTTCCACAGATTGACTTTCTGATCAACTGTTCCTCTTCTGGTGGTTTATAATTGGCCTGAGCTATCAGGTGTATCAGAACCAGCCAAGCTGCTTTCCGGTAAATGAGATGTCCTCCGCTGGTGAAGCGCTGACACATTTAGGGGAAAACCCGAGTCAGTAAACTAATAACTATCTGCACTAGTTCTCTGCAAGAAGACTTGAAGCTAATTTTCTTCAAGGACACTTGTCTGCAGTAAGAATGCTAACCTGGTCCAGGAATTTGTTTGGTCCCTACTCCATTTGGAGTGGAGTGCTTGGAATCGCCCGTATGGGACACACGTATGGGCAGTCCCTTAAGAACAGAACACTGCTCATCGCTAACCTGAATTTCTTTGAGGAGTGATAGCCATTTGCCCAGTTGTCCCTTGTCTTCCACTGCCCATCATCTTCTGTTGCCCGTTTCTTTTAATAACTCTGTGAGGACACGGTCCTCCGTTCATGGAAATACAACACGTTGGAGGAGAGGGAAGGGTAGGCTTACAGATAGTGC
>NW_010420489.1:228110-243903 GCF_000710305.1 Buceros rhinoceros silvestris | reverse complement strand
GCGGAGAAAGCTGGCAGCGAAGCGTTTAGAGAGATGGCGGGCTTTTCTTTTCTACAGGATATAAAAAAAGCTGCTAGTTATCTCCTGAATGTGAGAGGAAAGTGGCGTTGTTGGGTTTTTTAATTTCTCTTGTAGGTACCTCTCGCAGAAGCGAGGTGTGAGGGGAGCGCTGCCAGAGGCTGTCCGGTGACACCGACTCCGTAATCCTGTCAGGAGAAGGGTGACGGTTTGTGTGAGTGACTGAGCGGAGCTGACAGAGGAAGAGAAATTCTTCTCCGTCCCCCCGCTGTCCTTACAGGCCCTTTGCGCGTCACAGAGTTACAAGCCTGTCTGGTAGTTGCTGGGGGTTTTTTCTTTATTTTTATCCACTTGTGCTTCTAGTTGTTGGGGTGGTTGCTTTGACTAGCTGAATCTGTGCTTGGAAAACCTGCTGTCCTCGGAAAACCTGCTGTCCTCAGCCCTTCCTAAGCAGACACCCCGATGTCTCAAACGTTCAGGTGGAGAGCCCCAGCTTCCTGAGTGGTTTCTGTTTTCTTTTCCTGGCAATCACTGCCTGTCGTTTTCTCTTGTGATCTGCTGGAGTGGCTTCCGTGGTGCTTCAAATATACTTCTTTCTCTCCAGGACAGATCCTGAGCAGAAAAACCCAAGCAACTCTATAACCTTTATACTTTGACAGTTTCCCTCATCTTCTCTTCCCTTCCTGTGACTTGTGACACTTGTTTTTATTGATCTTACCTTAGGAGCTACCCAGGATGTTTGTAACACACCCTGCTCCTTTCTGGTTCTGGTGGTGGCCAGCTGCTGCTGTGATCTCAGCCGGGTTACCGGCGGCTGTGCTGGTAGTCTCCTGTCAGCGTAGGTGTTGAACAGGTCTGAGCTCTCGTACTTTCTACTGTCTGTCCATCTCACCAGGAGCCTGCCTCCTTCGTGAGATGGGACCTTTTCTGGGGCCTTCCTGTTTTCCCTGTCCTGTTTGCTGCTTCAGATCAAATCTTATCTGAAAACATGTGTTGTCTCTTTTGTGTCTTTCACCCTAACCACCTGCTCTGGTTTATCTCTGTTAAGGCTGTACTGAGTGAAGCACTTGGGGAGAAGACATTGGTGGAAGTTTGCTCTGCAACACAAAGGTGTGGGGTGCACACAAGAGCCTCAGGACTAAAACCAAAGTGAAATTTGCTGCAAAAGCGGTTTATTCGCACTGCAGTGTGGTCACGGGAGACTGTGCACAGCTTCAGCACTGAGGAACTTACATTTCCCATCCCCTTTTTGTGCATTTTCTCAAGCATTTGAGGATTGTTGTCTGTAGTCCTTCTGCCTCAGCATGCATGTGCCATGTGCCCTGTGGTAGCTTCCTGTGCTGTGTTTGGGGCAGGTTCAAGTATCTCAGGCACTGAGGATGGTGTCTTGGATGTGGTTTTGGAGAGGAGATAAGGCCTGTTGAAAATCATTCAACCGAAGGAGCTAGGGAAATTAAATTGGTGAAGGTAGACAGCTTGGAAACAGATGACAAGATGCTGTGTGACATCTGCGCCAAACGTGTGAAAATGCTTGTGTGTGTGATATATAATATGGTCCTTCCAGCGCTGGAGCGCCGGACGTGGTCCTGGATGGTGTCAAGGAGTGTGTGCATATCTGTGTGGACGTATGAATGTGGTTTTGTCTCTACAGTGGTAACCAGCCGCTCCCCGAAGCCTGCAGGAGTTCAGGTCCTTCTTAACAGCCAGAGGACCTTTAAGGCAATGTTGAGGAGGCAGATGGGTGAAACAGGAAGGGCAGGATGTGGCCATCTGTGGAGGTGGAAGAGAATGGGCAGCGCATTTCGAGACAGGGAGGGAAGTGTCAGCATTACAAAAGAGCGGCTGTTGAGCAGTGCCTTGGCCTTGGGCGTGGGTAGGTGGAGCAGGACGGGCAGAGCTGGCCCAGGGTGTCCACGGCTTGGGGACTGTGGAAGGGGCAGGTTTGAAGAAGCCGTGTCAGCACTTTAACTCAGGAGTAGATTTACTCCCGTCTTTTATAGACTGTAATTGAATTGCAGTGACTGAAGCTGGCTGCCTAAAACAGTGGCTGCAAGAATGCCAGCTAGGAAGCGTTTAGCTCTAACAAGCTGCCCCCAGCCCCCTGGCCTGACCTCTAACCACCATCACATCGGTCTCTCTTTGCCTATCAACTTTATATCCCTGCAGTGACTATTAATATCACTCCAGCCAGTACAGGCTGCTCTGTCTTCCCCCACCATTGCTCGAGCCTGGGAACACTGCATATCCCATAACCACCGTCTGCTCACTGACCATACGATAGCCTGTCAGATTGTGGTGAGGCAAATTTATTACTGTAGCGCACTGGCAACCACTCTGGTTTGCTTGTGATATGGGCAGAGAAGCGCAGGATAGCCTGAGCTGCTGCAGTGTTCCCATGCTGGTCCAGAACTTGCAAGCAGAGTGCGTGGGTTGATGCTGTGTTAATCCTGAAATGAAAAGGTCAGAGATGGGTGTCACATTTGTTCCTTCTGTCCAGAGCCAGAGGGCAATGAGCAATGCTCTGTCTTGCTGCTCCAGACCCTGAAATATCTGTCAGTGCTTTACAGCCCCATGGGAATCGGCCGACGTCCACGGCCGTCAACATCAGGGGCTAATCGGTTCAGGAGACACGAGGGCCTCCCATCCCCATGGCTCTGAACTCCGGCCAGAATTACAAGTGAGCTCCTGCAAATCGAACCTGGCAGTTGCACCAAGATCCCCTGCCGGGCAAGAGAGAGGGGAAGAGCAAACAGAACCCCAGGTTAACTGGCCAGGCACAAAATTGAGATCCTGCCCTGACAGCGGGCAGACAGACCTCTTTGGCATGAGCGTCCATGGCAGGGCTTCTGGTTAGCCTGACCATTGGAGCACTCAGCTCTGCCAACCTCAGCGCCAGGAGCCGGGCACAGTACGCAGAGAGTGGGAGGATCTGAACTGCTTTCTGGAGCCAGCAACTGCAGTGGTTGTGCTGGCATTAATTTGACATATACCACATCTCATCTTCTGAACTCTCCCTGGGAAGTGGCATGCGGTTCCGCTCCTCTGTAGTTGAAGAACCAAAGGCCTTTTCCCTCCGCAGCGCATTAGCAAGTTGGCTTGCTTGAAAAGGGCTTTATCGTGCCCAGATGGGGCTGGGGTAGGTACTGCGATCAAGTAGCTTGTTTCCATTCTGGAGCCTTTTTGAGTGTAATCTGGGAGATGGGGCTGCAGACTCGCTCGCCTCCTCTGCAGCCCCGCATTCATTTTGCAAAGCGACTGTGATTGATCTGGCAGAATGGGATTTATTCACTTGTGGAGCTAGAGGGCAGGCAAGGAGGACAAAACCCCACAGCAGCCTCTGAAATGAATCACGGACTCTGAAAAGATCCACTGGGGTTAAGGCGTAGCAATGAAAAGCTATTGTCTGGAGCCTGAACTGTGGCTAAAAGCGTTATTTATCCCGATTTGGGTAGTGGTTGTAGGAGGGTGTGGTATTCCCAGGGACTGCAAAGCCAATGTGCTTCGTGGTGATCGTGAACTCTGATTGCCTCATGGGTTTGCTTAAGCAGTTTTATGGATTATCTCAGCTGCGGAGTAGCAAGTCCAGTATGTGATTTGCAAATTATTGTTATTTTCATTGTGGTGGGAACACGGTCGCCTTTGGCTTAGATTAGTTCGTGTCTTAGAGGTTTAAGGCACTGCTGCCCCTTTACAGGTGCTTTTGCAGGATAGAACAAGAACCTTACTAATTGGTACAGCTTGGCAAATACTGCTTTTGTTTTCTGTGGTAAGTGGCATTCAGTAGATTCTTGCGGTGGCTTTGGGCTCAGAGTGGAGAATGGTGGGTACTGGTGAGAATGGGATATGAAGCAGTGATGGACAGACCAAGTTTCTGAGTTCTGCTTTGCTGTAATAAGTGTGTTGACGTTCCGATACATGCCCGGACCTTCTCCAGACAATCTGATCTCCTGGAGACTACAGAGTTGGGCTTGGAAAATGTCCCAGTTTCTGTCTGAGCCAACAGAAGGAGCCTTTCACATGGTCTTTCTATTTTCTGTCTAGGGTGTACAGGCTAGACTAGAAAGTGAGAAAATGAGAAGAAATGATAAGGTTTCCTTCCACTCTCAAAGGCTGGGTCAGGATCAGAAATCCTGCACTGGGGGGATGGAGTCAACTGTCTTTCCTTTGCTTGTCTATCTGCAAATAGGCTGAAAAAAGAGTTTGTCAGGAAGGCCAGATCCAGCTCTGTTACAGAGACACGCTCTGATTCACGGCAGAGTTACATTGCCTGAATTCCGGTGTGCAAAACCCCAGACGCATCTTTGCTGCGTTAGTCATCCTGAGGAAAACAAAACCAAATTTGGCTGACACAGGCAAACCACTAAATTCACCGGAGCTGCTGGAGATGAACCCGATTTGTTAGAGAGCAAAGTCTGCATCCAGCCACGCGGGAGCGTGGAGCGAGCGGAGAGTGTGCCTGGGAGATGATGCGGTGAAGGTCCTTTGCTGCCCACCTGGCAGCAGGCCAGGCTCCACACTCAACAAGTGCAGTGCTGCACTAGATGCCAGGTGCTATTTTAATTCCTTTCATCTCGAGCACTCTTTACAGAACGGCGTTATTAGTATCGAGTGTTTCAGGCAACTCCAAGCTGTATAATTGATAGTCCACCGTGTTACGCAAAGACATGAAAATCATCTGAAAACATCTTTTCATTTGTTCCTTCTCCTTTCTTGCTTTCTGTCTCCCTCCCCCACCATCTTTTCCTGTTTTCAGTTGGCTTTTTTCTGCTTTTGAAGCTTGAGCTGGGTCTGTGAGTACGTGAAAGCCTGCATGTAATAGATCCCCCTTCTCAATTTCCAGCACTGGGAAATTACATCTGAAATGCAGCTGTATCCGGGTTCTGCGTTTGACAGTGTGTTTCCACAGTGCTCTTTCTCCTAAGCAGCTTTGCAAGGAGCTCTTCCCCGTGAAACAACACAGTAGGCAACATTAGGTTTCTAGTTTGCTGCTCTGTACAGTGAAAAAAGGGGGAAATTGGTTCTGTACTAGTAATTTTATCCTGGGATGGTGTTGGTGGCCCAAGCACCAGGTGGTGGCATCCGTGAAGGTGTTTCAAAGGTACATCTTCCTAATGGGTAGAGAATTTATCTCGCTGCTTCCAGGGAAAAGTTGAACTTTGACTGAATTCAAGACATTTCACCCCAAAGGGTTGGTGTTGTGGAATCGGAGAGAAAATACAAATTAATCTTACGTCTGCCTGGCTGCGAAAGCAGCCGTCGCTGGCTGCTCAAGGTGGGTCTGCCCTAGTTTGGAAGGAGTGGTTGTAGGTTGTAGTGCAGTCCATGGAGGGTCTGTATGGCTGACTGCTTGGGAATGAATCTCCACTGTGGTGTGAGCAGCTTCTTCCAGGTCTTCTGAGCTGAACCAGCAGGGGAACCTTACTGCTTATTTATTTACTTGTTTACAGCTTTAAGTAGTTCATGGTTGAGTGGGGCAAAAGAAATATGCTCTGCTTGCTGCTTCTCTGGAAGTCTCATTGGCAAACAGAAAGTGCCAGCTTCAGTTCATGGAACTTGGACTCTTTGTTGGTGTTTAGCCAACCTTCATGGTCTTGGGAGAACACTGTAGTTTTGTCCTTCTAAGCAGAAATGATGCTTGAGCCCCAGAAGTCCCACTGGGAAACATCTTATTCACTCTCAAATATTGTCCTCTTGAAAGGAAGCGCCATCTCAGCTGGTGATTCCCTGCAGATAGTGAATGAATTTGGAGATTTGTGGACAGCCTGCTGGTTTAAGATGGAGGGGGGAACCCCAAGCCTAGCTAAATATAGTCCACGTATCAGTAATCCTTCTGAGCCGTCCGCTCATATGCAGTTTGTTTGTGATCAGGAGACCAGGCCTGATACAGCTTCAAAGTATGTGATTTCTAGGTGGTGCTTGGATTTTTCAAGAGGTAATGGAGTGTTTCCCAATGACCCATACCGGCAGGGCTCCGACATGACGACCCACCAACCTGAGAAGGACAGCCTTCTGCTGGGGCATGGTTTGTAGGAAGCGAGAGGTGTCGGACAGGAGGACTGTGGCCGTGTTCATGTGGGGAGCTTGGCCAGCTCTGTGGCTTTGGTTTTTTCCCCTTGTTCTCTTTGCCAGCTTTGTCCTGCCCAGAGAAACTGCTGGGATGTTTTCGTCATGAGCTGAGATTCGAGGGGTTTCTTCTCCCTGGGCCAACTCCTACACTCCTTCGGGGTTGCTGTCTGCCCTGTATGGGCGACTGGAAGGATTTCCAAAGCACGCTTATCTGGCTCTGCTGGAAAAAAACCCTCTTTCTTATACCTGTTGTACAAAGGCTGCAGACAGCCGGGGGAATACTACAGCCAGCAGACAGTGTTGGACAGCTGTCACAAAGCTGATGCCCCTCTGCCCTCATCGGTATGGACGAAGCGTTATCATCTAACTCTGTGAGCAGTAAGATCTTTCTAAAAGGCTATGCAGTAGAAATTTATTTTTTCAATAATTGCCTTTTGAAGGAAAAAACTAATGCAGTGTGGAAAAACCCAAGACCCAATCCGTTCAGGTCATGCCTTCTGCTATTCGCGTTGATGTGGCTGTTCCAGCGATAGCTTCCTGTGTGATGGAAGATGCAGCTGGGAGCTCCAATAACCCCCTGAGCCCTCACGGAGCAGGTGGGAGCTTGGCAGGAGCCACTGACAGGGTTCTTTGTGTAAAATATTGCTCGTTCTGAGTGGTTCTCTTTTTTCTCTTTAGCTCAGTAGCTGGGTAAGAGAAGTGAGGAATGCAGTAGGGGCCAAATTCTGCTCTGCATGCATCTGCTTCTGAGAAGAGCCTGTAAGAGCACATGTTGTGGGTCCAGCCTGTTCACCGCTGCACTTAAACCTCGCTTACGTTGAAGCGTGTGTTTGTGTACCCAGACAAGAAAAGTGTAAAAGATACTTTTTGTTATGGGCTCCCAAGGTTTATAAGGCTTCAAACTGAAGAAGCTCATCAGAGGAAATAGCTGTTGCCTGCAGTTTCTCTTCATCTGATATGGGTGGGATGGTGCCAAGTTCTCTGCTAGACTGAGAGATGCAGCAGGGTGTGTTTGTGAGGGGAAGAATTAGTACCTGTGACTTTTCTGCTGTGCCCAGCTACGTTAGGGTTCAAGAAGCCCTCAAATCAAGCTGTTTGGAAGTTGCTGAAAACCACAAATGAACCTTGCTGGTGAGCTGGCTGCACACCAGAGTTCAGAGGCTGCTGTAGTTTCAGTTTAGTGGTCTGTCTAGCTCTGCTGATGTGTGATCAGTGACATCCCGTGTCATAACCTGGCTCCAGGAGAGGCCAAGCAGAGGCGTTGTAGCTGTGGCCTCTTTAGTCTTCAGCCTTGCAGCTTTACTGGGGATCTGTTGGTGCCTGTAGTGGGACAAGGTGATATGAAGAGCAGTGCTGATGGGGACTGGACTAGAACTTGCCGATTTATTCCCTGGGTGCTGTTCAATACCCATTGGATAGAGATATTATTTGGTTACCCAGTGCTCTGGGCAAGATATTTGATGTTAGAAGTCTGAGTTTATATATATATATATATATTTGTGTGTGTGTCTGTGTGTGTTTATATATATATAAAGTGGCTCTGCTGCAGCTTTTATATAGACATTTTTCATTTCTAAATGACCTGCTCCTTCCATTCTGAGTAGCAGAATCTTAGTGTCAGAAAAAATGATGCTGCCTTCCTGCAATCTTTGTGTTTGTTTCCATAGCTGTCCTGTATGAATTGCTTAATTTTTTTGTGCATAAGCAAATGAAGGATTACATTGAATGGCTGACCTGAGCTGTGAGCAAAGGAAGCAGTGGCAAGGTGGTTTCTGAGGTTCTAGGAATAGGAACGTAGATCAATAGCTTTTAGCAGACTCATCAACATTTCCTTTGTATTCCTCGCTTCGGTGTTACAGAGTTTTGACATAGGAAGCCGTATAACCTCTTAAATTAGTGTTATCCCCGTGCTGGATGTAGATGTCAGAAACCATTTGTGCTTCCAAGGGCTGCTCCATAATGGCATTTTCCTTCTTTTTTTGGAGCCTTGGTTCTGCACAGCCTGCAAACCCAAGCGAAACCATCTTGGCTTCCTCAGGCTGCAGGGTTTTGGTGGTGAGCATGCACATATCCAACCCAAATACCTGCGTCAATGCTCCTGCCTGGCCTGGTGGCCAAGCAGGAGTTGTGGCTGCTCGGGCGAGCCCCCGTCTTTGCACGGAGAGGCACACAGACACCTCATCCCTGGACGGCGACGCAGCCCTGAGGAACGAGTGAGGCCTCAGGAAGACCAACCCCAGTAAGTCGTGGCAGCGGGTAGGAAAGGAGAGACACGTCTACAACTATTTGTTGAATTTGGACTCTTTTGGAGGTGCTGGAGAAGCAGGGGGTAGGAAGTGCATGAGCAGAGCATGAGTCAGGCGGCTTATCGGGCTATCTGCCTCCACTTGCGGTCATCCATCTGTGGAGCGTGGGAGGCTTGTACAGCTCCAGGTCTCTGCCAGGTCAAGGCTGTGACCTGCCAGCAGCCTGAAAGTGCTGCGTCATGCTTTTCCCTGGGACCCTGAGTGCAGGGCTGGGGCAGTGGTGGTGAGCTCAGCCTAGCTGGAGAGGACAGGGCTGATCTGTGGACCTTGTGCTTGCAGGGGAGAGAGACCGTTGAGAAACCTCAGCCTGCAAAGAACAAGTTAAAAACCCAACAACAACAGAAAGAACTCAACCAGCCATATCTGTGTGGCTAATTACTGATTTCCAAACGATGTGGTGCCTGGAGCGGGTTGCTATGGGGTTTGAACCCTGGGGTCTCCAGCCTGCAAAGCAAAACTGCAGCATTTTTGGGAAGACGGGGTAGAAAAAGGATAGAAAAATAGTGTTGGGTACGAGTGCAGCTGTAGCAGGGTTGGATAGTGTTGCTCAAGCAACCCTTTTTCCTGTGAGTCAGGCGCGCTCTCCCCAGCCTGTAGCAGTCCCTGATGTTGGTAGGGAAGTGGAGCTCAGGCAGTGCCTGATGCTCCTCTGCATCCGAACGGGGTCCTCCCTGCCCCAAGTGCTGAAAGACTCCTGGGACAGTCCAGACCCCCCTGAGCTCTGCGATGTGCCCTCATCTTTAGTCCATTTTGTGGGCTGCCCACGTGCAAACTCCACTTTTAGTCAGGAAGAGTCCCTTGTACTGAAAAATTGAAGTCACCTGGTGAGGTGTCTGTGATGGCTTTGCTGTGTCTGCTCTCACGGGTGTCGTGGCAGCGCAGCAGGCTGGCTCCGTTTTCTTTGAGCTTATTTTTCAAACCTCAGGATAGTCGTGCTGTGAACTACAGTACTGATTTTCTGCTGAAAGAGAGGGCTGGATGCCTGTCTGTCTGTCTGCTTTAGTTATGTGGGAGACAAAACAGAGCTGGCTAAAAAATTTTGGAGTAAGTGTCTTGGATTTTATCATCTAAGTAGTATTAATTTGATTGGTCCAAAGGGTTTTTCTTCTACAGGCAAGGATGGGTATTGGCTAGCACTTAAACGAAATAGTAGCTAATAAAAGCCTTGTGTTTGCTTCTGCCTGTCTGTTAAAATGCATAATTTAGCTGTCTCTTTTGTCTCATTCTCTGATGAGAATCTGTCCTGCAAAACATTTAAGTCACATGAAGTGTCTAGTGAGTTTTATCAACAAAACCTACAATGAAAGTGTTTTGGTAAAATTTGTTCAGAACTTTTGGCTTGTGCTGGTAGCTAAATATTCCATAAATAAATCCCGTAGCAATTGCCTTTCCTAAACCTGCAGTAATCTTCATGCAAATCAGAAGCCAAACTTTATTTCTGCTGAGCCAAGAACAGACCGATGCCCTTTATCCTGGATAGACTGCTCCTTTAATGCTGTTTTCCAAGGAAAAATAACTCTTCTGCGGTTTGCCAATACCCTCTAGGGGCTGTTGAGACAATTTACCATCAAGCTGGGGTTTTGATTGCTTCACTTTGTTGCTCCATTGCTGAAACCAAAGTGCGGAATTTCCCCCTTCACCTTGCTCTGCCTTCCCACCCGGCTCAGCCTGAGTTGAATTTTTGGAGGCTGTGAGGGTGCAGGAGACACAGGCTCTGCCAGCCAGAGAGCAGGAGCACCCACAGAGCAGGAGCACCGTGGTGTCACCTGGTGCATCACGTTCGAGGCCTTTTGAGAGGGTACCGGGGTTGAATAGCGAATGCATACATTCGTCATGCTTTGCATCACTCAGGACGATGGTTTTTCTCTGTGTTTCTCTGCAGGCAGGAGCTCTGTCATCATGTCAGTCAGCGTCCACGAGAACCGTAAATCCCGGACCAGCACCGGCTCCATGAACATCTTGCTTTTTCACAAAGCTTCCCACCCGGACTGCGTCTTGTCCCATCTGAACACCCTGCGGAAGCACTGCATGTTCACTGATGTCACCCTTTGGGCAGGAAACAGGTCGTTCCCATGTCATCGGGCAGTGCTGGCTGCTTCCAGCAGATACTTTGAAGCCATGTTTAGCAACGGCCTCCGGGAGAGCCTGGACGATGAGGTCAACTTCCATGACAGCCTCCACCCAGAGGTGCTGGAGCTACTGCTGGACTTTGCTTATTCCTCTCGGATCATCATCAATGAGGAGAACGCTGAGTCCCTCCTGGAGGCTGGAGACATGTTGCAGTTCCATGATGTCCGAGATGCGGCAGCTGAGTTCCTGGAGAAGAACCTCCACCCTTCCAACTGCCTGGGTATGATGCTGCTCTCAGATGCTCACCAGTGCCGGCGGCTCTATGAGCTCTCCTGGAGGATGTGCCTGGTCAACTTTGAGACTGTTCACAAGAGTGAGGATTTCAACAACCTTTCCAAGGACACTCTGCTGGACCTCATATCCAGTGATGAGCTGGAAATTGAGGATGAAGAAAAGGTCTTTAAGGCTGTCATCCAGTGGGTGAAATATGATCTGGATGAGCGGAAGGCTTATCTCCCAGAACTTCTGAGGAACGTTCGTCTGGCCTTGCTTCCTTCTGAATGCCTCAAGGAAGCCTTGGCTTGTGAGGACTTGATCATGGTGGATGAAAGGAATAAACTTGTCTTGGATGAAGCCATTCAGTGCAAGAAGAAGATACTGCAGAACGATGGGGTGGTCACCAGTCCCTGTGCCAGGCCTCGCAAAGCTGGGCACACCTTGCTGATCCTGGGAGGACAGACCTTCATGTGTGATAAGATCTACCAAGTGGATCACAAAGCAAAGGAAATTATCCCCAAAGCAGACCTGCCGAGTCCACGGAAGGAGTTTAGTGCCTGTGCCATCGGCTGCAAAGTGTATATCACTGGAGGCAGGGGTTCAGAGAACGGGGTCTCCAAAGACGTGTGGGTGTATGACACTGTTCATGAGGAATGGTCAAAAGCTGCCCCAATGTTAATAGCTCGGTTTGGGCACGGCTCAGCTGAACTGGAAAACTGCCTGTATGTGGTTGGTGGGCACACTGCGGTAGCTGGAGTCTTTCCTGCATCTCCTTCTGTTTCCTTGAAGCAAGTAGAGAAGTACGATCCCATATCCAACAAATGGACGATGGTGGCTCCTTTGAGAGACGGAGTGAGCAATGCTGCGGTGGTGAGCGCCAGGCTGAAGCTTTTCGTCTTTGGTGGGACCAGCATTCACCGAGACATGGTGTCCAAAGTCCAGTGCTATGATCCAGCTGAGAACCGATGGATGATCAAAGCTGAATGCCCCCAGCCCTGGCGCTACACAGCAGCCGCTGTCCTGGGCAGCCAGATTTTCATCATGGGAGGAGACACCGAGTTCACGGCAGCATCCGCCTACCGCTTTGACTGCGAGACGGACCAGTGGACGCGCATTGGGGACATGACAGCCAAGCGCATGTCATGCCACGCTTTGGCCTCAGGGAATAAACTCTACGTGGTGGGGGGTTACTTTGGCACTCAGAGGTGCAAAACACTGGACTGCTATGACCCTACGTCAGACACGTGGAACTGTATCACAACGGTGCCTTACTCGCTCATCCCCACAGCTTTTGTCAGCACCTGGAAGCACTTGCCATCGTGATGAGGGTCAGGGCTCGGGGGCTTGTATCCAGGAGGTCAATAAGGTAAGAGTCTCCTCCTCTTCAAGTGAAACTTGCTGTCTTGCCTCACTTGTGTCTGTACGCGCCACATCTGTGCACACCACTCTGAAGCCACGGGTTCCAGGTTGCTTGTTTTGTGAGAAGGGCACATTTAAAGGTGGGATGCAGCACCAGAGAAGAGTAATCAGCTCTGCAATGTTGTAAGCCAGCTCCCAGGTTACTCTTGTTTCGAGATGATCCCCCTCCCAGTATCTTAAGAGGACCATCTACACTGATCGTTTCAAGCAGGCCGCAGCTCCTCTTCCTCTGCTCCAAGCTATCTGGATGTACCAGCATCACCCTTCTGTGTGTGGGTGGGCAGGGGAGGGCAGAGGTGTCCACGCCTGCTCTCACCATGGAATACATCCTGTCCCCATGTGGTTGTGGGCGTTAAAAGTTTCTAAAAACACTTGCATATGAGTCCTGGGAGATACAAAGTGCTTTGGAAAAAGGCTCAGTGGTTCAATATTTTTACTGAGTATATGGGTGACTTGTTTGGAGCTGATGACTATGTAGGCAAGTGACACTTGGGCTGCTGGCAAATCCTGGGTCTCTTTTCATGCTCTGTATTTACATTTCAGTGGGTAGCAGAAGCAAAAGCTTAGAAGCCATGGTGCATTTGATGGTCCTGGTGTTTATTTAACATCCAAACTGTTGCTTGTTAAATCAGAACTTCTGAGACTTCTTGTGTGAGACCCGAGTGGGAGGGCAGGGGTTTTGTAACCAGAAGAATGTGTTTATCAGTGTTTTGGGGTGTGCGAGAATAAGAAAGTTGGTGGAAACTCATGGTGTCCTGTCTCATTCTGGTACTCCCGTTCTCGCTTGCTCAGGGAAGGTGCTATTGCAATGCCACTGCGACACTGTTGGTTCCTCCTCTCTCCCCTCCAGTGGGGTGCTTGGTTGCCATTCTGGTTACCAGTTTTACTCCACAGAGCTTTGCACATCTTCACCAATCTGTGCTGGGATGCCGCTGGCTTTGCCTTGTGAAAGCAGATACCGATACAGGCAACACTTGGGTAGCATCATCTTCCATGAAGCCTGTAACACCTCTGCTAGCTCAGTCTTCAGGTTTCACAGGGCCAGCAACACACACAACCCTGCTTTGGTGGTTGGAAGCTACCTCCCAGCTAGCTTAAGGAGCTGGGGATGGGATTGACAAGCTTCACTGGTTTTGTTAGGGAAGCGGGGGCTGCGGTGGGGGGAGGGGTGAAATTCTTTCATAGACTCATCAAAATCCACTTAACTTAATACAGGGAAGAAAGAATGCTGCCCAAACCCTCGAACACCCTCGCACTTCCCTGCTTCCCCCTTGGTGTGGTTGGTGCGCCTAGGAATCACCCAGTGGGTGAAATTACTGGCATCTCCCAGTGATCATCTGTTTTGATGCCAGCTGGGAACCAAAGAGTTGCTCCTGGCACCTCTGCTAGGCATTTGCCCAGTGTGACCACCTGCTTTTCTCAGGTGGGAAAGACTCACCCAGAGCACTATGCTGGCCTTTGATTTGTGAAACACTTGGTTTTAACATGGGTTGGACCACAGCAAGGGCAGGGCAAGGCTGGAAAGGGTTAAAATGAGAGCTTTCCCAGCACTGGAAGATAATGGCCTTTCCAAATTCCCCTCCTCAGGCGTTGCCTAGCATCTGTCACAGTGGCTCAGTAATCTAATTAACTGCCACTCAGCTATTAAATATTGCAGTGAAGAGTGTGAGGACTCCATCATTTTCAGCTCAGGTCAATGGGGCCTCCCTTTAAGAGCCATCCTAGAGCTGAAAATTAATTTTCTCGGGTAGCAGATGTGTCTGAATATTAAAGCTCAACACCAGCCGCTCTGCTGGGTGTAGGAATAGGGAGTATTTTGAAGTTGGAGTTGATTCTTCAGCCACTGAAAAAAAAGCAGTCTCCAAAGTCACAGAGATGCTGTTTTCTTTTCCTGCCTTTTTTTCCCCTCTGTACTGTATTTGGGTTGATCAGACCTAACAAACAACTTTGTGGGGGTTGTATAGAGATTTTTTTTTTCCCCTTTGTAATCTGGAGCCTGGCACAAGAAAACTGGGAACTGTAATAAGCCAATCTGCAAATAAAACTGGTGAAAATCCCTGTGTGAGGGTTTGCTGTGCTTTTTTGGCTTTGCTTCCACTCTACAAGAAGTATTTAAAATATACATGAGTTCTTGCCAGACAGAAAGTCTTCTCACATCATTTCTCTATGGATTTTTTTTTTTAATTTTAGAAAGTAAGTTATTGTTACAGCCTCGACCACTGTGTCAGGTCCTTAAATAAAGCACCAAGATGGATGAGTGAAGGCCAGACCTGAATGTCTCCACTGTGCTCACACTGCCCGCGCCACACCAGCCACATCCTGCTTGCCTTGGCTGTCCTGGCTGCACTTGTGCCAAAACTGGGCTCAGGGACTGGAATTATTGGCTGTAGTGTCGGCCGAACACCCTTTTGTCCTATAGCAGGTCCGGCCGACGGATCTTCTTGGCTTGCAGTTCACACCACGTAGGGTCTCTGCCGCAACACCCTATGTAGTCCCTAGGAGATCCTTCTTCAAGAAGGGGCACCCAGAGGGCAGGTTGGCCAGCGCGCGCCCAGGTGCTGGTGTGCATCGGGAATGCTAAGCCTGTGGGACCCCCCCTCAGTTGGAGAAGGCTCTGGAGGGCCCATCCAAGGTGCCCTCAGAACAGAGCAAGCTGGGCTGAGCAATCACACAGTAGGAAGTAGTACTTCATACTCGTGAAAAAACCCAACCTTCTCACCTATAAATGGGTGAGGTTGCATTCATACCGGCCCTGAAACCCAAATTGTACGTCCTTGAAAGATGTTGGTCATAAAACACCAAGCCTGCTTTCCATTTACAGCATACAACTGACCAGCTGGAAATGTTTCCTCGAGGGCCCGGCCTTCACCCTTCCCAGCTGGAGCTGGGGCACCTTTCCACAGAGGTCCCAGAGCCCCCTGCCAAGGGCGCCGTGTGACATTAATTTAGTGCTTATTACCTGCAGTTAATTCCAGGGATCAAGCGTGATGAGCAAGATGAAACATGAAAGCCTGGTGTCCTCCCACCTGTGGTGGTGGAGCCAGAAGGAGGCGAATCGTTTCAAAAGGGAAATGAAATACGGAGCAGTTGGCTAATAAAGACTCTCTGTGTTTATTAACGAATGCAAAGCCCAGTCAGGAGCTCGAGGGTTGATGCTGGGTGGTCGATTGCAGTCCTGTGCAGTGACAGTTTATGAGGACGACTCTACACCTCCCAGGAGGTGACTTCAGGCAGTACCAGGAACAGGTTCTCCAAGTTGCCTGTCTCCAAATTAAAAGTGGCTTCTCCAAACTATCTGGGTGTGTGACACGCTCATTTTCATGGGGTAAAGTCACACATGGGCTTGGGGAGAGAGAGGAGCCTTCAGCTGGCAGTTGGGATGGTCGCTGGGGGTTGAGGGAGCTGCAGACTGCATGGTCCAGCTGGGAAAGGTGAAATGCGAAGGGTGGTTACTGCATCCCTCTGTGTTGCCTGGGCCTCAAACAAGCCCCTGGGGTGGAGATGTTAGAGCTCCTGTCTCTAAACGAATGGGGATGAGCAAAACCCTGTAGCTAGGAGCCAGGGCTTCCCCCCACCAGCCCCTTTCAGCTCCTGCAGGACCTGCCTCATGGTCTGGGCCATAGGGAATGGAGGGCGGG
>NW_010420489.1:225988-228076 GCF_000710305.1 Buceros rhinoceros silvestris | reverse complement strand
CCGCGTTCCCCCCCCTCCCCCCCCCTGCCTCATGGTCTGGGCCATAGGGAGTGGAGGCTGGTGGCCAGGCATTGCTCAGGCACTTATTCCTGCGACTCATCCCAGAGCTCAGAGCCCAGAGTTTTGTGGCTCCCAGTGGAACCCTTTGGTGAGTTTAGCTCCTGTGAAGGCTGTGGGGTGGCACCAGCCTGCTGTTGGGTGGGCTCTGAGCAGCCGAGGCTGCAGGTTTTTGAGGCTGCAGGTTTCTGAGGCTGCTCTGGCACCTAAAAGCTGAACTTTGGCTCCAAAGCTGCAAGGGTTTAGGCAGCGTGCCAGACCCAGAACTACTCTGATACTGCCGTCACACTAAACATTGGAACTGTTCAGTGACTTTTCCTGATTATTTAATGACAGCCGAGATAACGAGCTGTTTGCCTGGTTTGGCTTCTCTTCTACGGAGAGCAGCACTTGGTCAGCTTTTATGTTGCAAGAAGCTGCAGGGTTTTGTTGCCGTGCATCCCTGCGGGCTCCATCCGCAGAGCCCTGCTCGCAGACGAACATCTTCCCATGCAAGAGCCCTGAGTGCCTGCAAATGGCACCCTAAAAAAAAAACCACCAGGAGAGTCTCCTGGCTCCTGAACACCGCAGCTCACCTGCTGCTGCTGGGTCAGCTCCTTGCAACCTGTTACAGCCTCACTGGTGTTGCTGGAACAGTCACAGCTGGTTTCTCCTAGTGGCTCTTAGGGAAATCTATTTGCATGTGTATAATAGCCAGGCTGGATGAACAGGCAAATGGCACCCTAAAAAAAAAACCACCAGGAGAGTCTCCTGGCTCCTGAACACCGCAGCTCACCTGCTGCTGCTGGGTCAGCTCCTTGCAACCTGTTACAGCCTCACTGGTGTTGCTGGAACAGTCACAGCTGGTTTCTCCTAGTGGCTCTTAGGGAAATCTATTTGCATGTGTATAATAGCCAGGCTGGATGAACAGGGACTGCTTTTTTTTCCAGTATGACTTGTGTTCATCAACCAGAAATACCACGACACCTTCCAGGGTGCCAAGATGCCTTAGCTATACAAACAGAATGAAACAACAGAGCAGAGGGAGCCCCATGACACTTTGGTTTTTGTTTTTTTTTTTTTTTTTTTGCTGCTGCTGCTCTTTCCAAGTGGCTGGTTGTCTCTGAAGCCAGTTTATCAGGCAGCGTTGGAAGGGAGTGGCTGGCCTGGGGAGGAAAGTCGATGAAACTCAGGGCTTTCCTAACCCTGGGCAGATGGAAACGTAGGCAGTCTGAGCTCGGCCCCAGACTGGATTAATCAGCCCCTTGGAAATGTCAGTTGTATGGATGGTTTTGGAGGAACTGGTGGAAAAAAGAGAAAAAGTATCTTTTTGTTTTTTCTGTTCGAGTTCTTGGGCCGTCCTCCCTGACCTAAAAAAGTTTCTCTTATGCAGTTTGCAAATCAAATTATGTTTGTGTATGGACTGAATGGTCAGAAGCCCGATACTTGAACAGGTTCAAAACTGACAGAACCAGTTCATAGTCCTGTGTCACTGAACGTTCTTGGGCCGTCCTCCCTGACCTAAAAAAAAAAAAAAAAAAAAAAAGGCTGAAACACCATTTCCCTCAAGTTTTCATTCCCTTATCATCTCCACAGAAGTTTCCTGGCCTGCTCTGCCCAACTCCACAGCGCTCTCAGCCCTCCCCAGCTGAACACCCACTCTCTCTCCCCATCTTCTGCAAAAGCAAAGCACACCCCAAACCCCAAACGAAGCAGCTGCTTTCCACCTCCACCCGTCTCTGAGATTCGGGCTGTGGTGGTTACCCCGATAGCTGCCAGTGTGGGATCCCTTTTCTGGTGCTCCTCTGCGTGGGTTGAGACAGGCATCACGCTTGTTAACGAGCTTTTTCTTTCTCTCCCCAGATGCCAGCGTCACGTGCATGTCCCCTGTCTTGCTGCTGGAGCTGACACAGCAACCAAGTCCCCTCCTGTCGTCCCCCGCAGGACTCCAAGGAGCCTTCTGCATCCCTTCCCAGCACCAGGAGCAGGAGGCACAGCTGGCCTCGCCGCCGGCATCATGCCAGGGAGGCACCAACGGCCATCCAGCCCTGC
>NW_010420489.1:225482-225851 GCF_000710305.1 Buceros rhinoceros silvestris | reverse complement strand
TCCACCCCTGCCGCCAGCCGCCGCGCAGGGATGGCAAGGAGCCGGGAGCGCTGGCTGCCAGGCTGGGCGCAGAGGGCACGGGACACTCATGGGCACTAGTGGCCCAGTGGGACTGGGGATATGGCGTGTGTGCGCACCAGGCTGCATCCCTCGGCAAGCACAGGGTGGGGAGCCATTAGGTGCTTTTTCTTACTCGCTTGGGGAGGGTCGAGGGGTTAAGAGATATTCTTACTAATTTTAAAGGCAGCAAAAATACCCGTGGCAGTGCCTGCTGCTCCTGCCGTTTGGGTGACTTGGAAGTGTTTCTTAAAGGGAAAAGGGGTTGAGAGCACCTGGCTCTCACCATCCTCTAGCCACTCTGCGGAGGCA
>NW_010420489.1:222665-225398 GCF_000710305.1 Buceros rhinoceros silvestris | reverse complement strand
GAGGCCTCCTGCCCCTCCCGCCCCTCTAGCCACTCGGCGGAGGCAATGGCTGTTGAAACATTAAAGCGTGGGAGTTCGGGGCGGCTGCCAGCAGCCAGGTACCCTGGTGAAACAGGGCAGGTGCCTTTTGTTTTGCACTTTAGGCCTTTTTATTTCCCCTTCTCCTCGCTGCAGCCAGTTGCGATTTGGTCGGAGGCCGGGCAGCTCCCCGCACGCAGCTGCTGGGAAGAGCACAGCGGCTCTGTTAGCACGCCAAGGCACCGGTACCGCTGCCAAGATATCCCCCAGATAACACCCGCTGCACGCTCAGAGCCGGTCTCCTGACTTTCCCCGCCGCGCTCGCCCAGCAGCGCGTGGGTGAGGTGTAATTAAGAAGCGAGCAGCAACAGAGGTGCAGCGGGGCAAAGCTCGTGCCTTGGGAGGGGGCTTCTCGCCTCGGAGGGAAAGCGAGCAGACTTGGGGAGCGTTGCAGGGCTGGCCGGTGTGGGATCCCCCTCGTTCCCGCTGCGCTGCACGTCCTGGCTTCAGCTCGGGGAGACGTGAGCTTTTTTGACTGCACTTTGCCTGCCAACGGTTGGCTTTAGCTGCCCCAAGTTACCCGCGTGCGCTGGCTGCCGGCTGTGTTTGGGTTTCTCCACGCAAGAGCTGTCAGCCCGAGTCGCTCCTCATTCACGCTGTGGAGGAAGGCACGTGGATTTTGGCTGTCGATACAGGGATGTGGCTCCTGACCGGCCTCTTCCAGGGCTGGCAGCCACCGAAGACCAGTCCTGCAGCGCCCCGGCATCCCGCTTCCCTCTGGTCCTGCAGACGCCCTGGGCTTTCGTCCCTGGGTTAGGTTAAGCTGTAGCCAGGCCAGCCGAATGATGCAACGCCATGAAAAGCCTTGACGTGGCTTCAAACAACAAAGGTCTTTTGGGAGCAGCGCGCGCACCCGTTGCTGCCGGGAAGAACACGCTTCGTGCACAGCCAGTCTGTGGTGCCCCGAATGACGTTTATTTACATTTTCTAGCCTTTTTTTTTTTCTTCAGCTACTTATGAACTTTAATAAAAATTATGACCTGGGAAACCGTTTGTGTGTTTTTCACAGGAGTCTTCATTCTTAAGCAAGTTGGATTGAGGTCTAATAACAGGGCAGAGGAATAATAACAGGGTTGGCACTTGGTGGGGCGGTTCACAAACAACCTCCTAAGCAACCAGCCCCGCTGTAACTATTATTGTTTCAGCGCTTGGGAAACTGAGGCACAATGTCAAGTGTCTTGTCCAAGGTGGATCTGGGAATAAAGTCCAGAGCTGCTCGTGTCCTGAGGACAGCATGTGGCTCTTTCTCCACAGCTGCTCTCACTCGGCTGTGCCATGATTTCAGGAGCACTTGCAAGTCTGCAGCGCTCGTACCTGCCAAATAGGGTGAGGGGGCCCACACCAGAGACAGCCGTACTCCTAAGGAAGATGAGAAGAATTTACACTTCTGTTTTCCTTATTTGCCTTCACTTGGCTGCTGCAGCTCCCAAGAAAGGGGCCATTGACAGGCAAGATGGGCTTTGCAGGTGCGGCTGCTGCTCGCATGTGCATCTCACCCCATCCCAGGACAGCAGGGGACTGATCCAGCCCTGCTCTGGGAAAGCTCTCCCCGGCTGTAAGACAGGCAGCTCCAGCTTTGCTCAGGACTGGGAGCACGAGAGCAGCTAACAGGATCCAGGTGAAACACGACGACGTTGCAAAGCCGTGTTTGCTTCCCTTTACTAGCAGGGACCGTTGGGCTTGGGAAACACAACTTCCTGCAGGTGCCACGCTCGGTCTCAAAAGGACTTGGAGCCGCAGTTTCTGAGCTGTGGAGGCGGTGGGGATCACGCCTCCTTGCCCGTGGGAGCTGGGTGGGCAGCGGCATTTGCCGAGGTGAGCTGGGCAGAATTAATGTAAGGCTCTACAGAAAAAGTTCATTAAAGAGCCCTTTAGGAAACCAATTCAGGGCAGAAATTACTGTTTGATGAGCAGGAGAGGGAAAAAGGGGAGGGTGGGTGAATGAAATCCCTTTCAGTTTTGTTGATTCACGTTCTATAAGGGACTCTGGGACTTTAAATACCAGCCCGGGAGGCTTTGCAGAGGGCTGGCTTTGATACCGGCCGTGGAAAGACCTGCTCTTTTGTATTTATTCTGGAGCTTGCCTGAAAGACAATTCAAAAGCAATCAGCAGCTGCTGTGACAGCAGCAACATGTTGCTATGGAATTAAATGCGATGCAAAATACAAAGGTTCCTTGGTTAGCAGCAACAAAGCGAAGGGGAGTAGAGATAGAAATGGATATAACAGTCAGAATAAAGCTACAGACAGAGCGGGGCTGGGTTTGGGCTGGGAGGAACAGGGGAAGGAATGTAAATGTGAGTTGTTTTGCTTTTCCAAGAGCTTTTTCGCCATCTCAGCACGTCAAGCTCGGCTTTGTCTGGGAGCGAGTGCTTGTGAAAGAGTCTGGTCTGGTGGCGTTACGGGGGTTGTATGCTCCCAGGCTCCTGGGAAACGTGCCCACATGCCGTAGCCAGCCCTCGCTGCAGGGGGTCAGGAGCTCCAACACATTCCCCAGGAGGTGGCCAGGAGCCCAGCACCGAGATCCCCTGGAGGTGCAGGGTCCTTCAAGGATCCGACCCTTGCTCAGACTCAGGCGGGGCAGCAAACTGCTGCCAGCAGACTCAGGACACTAAAAGGGCCTTCTCCTATACCAACCTCCTGCCTTGCTTTTCCG
>NW_010420489.1:220490-222598 GCF_000710305.1 Buceros rhinoceros silvestris | reverse complement strand
TGGAGGCTGGGCAGAAAATGGCTGCCAGCAGACTCAGGCCACTAAAGGTGCCTTGTCCTATACCAACCTCCTGCCTTGTTTTGCAGGGTCCCAGTGCCACAGGGTAGCTTGGACAGGACACAGCTCCTTTCAGCCGTCCCTCTGGCCCGGTCTGGAGCTTGCCCATGGGCTCTCTGCACCCCAGTTCCCCAGCTCTGTAACAGGGTGCTTCTCACTCTCCAAAAAGAGCATGTGGGAGGAGAGGGCAGGGAGATGCTCGGAGATGGGACCAGGCAGGCAGCTAGCGGGACCAGACCTCTGCTGGGCCCAGGTCTCAGGACTGTCATCCCCACGGACTAACTGCTGAACCTTCCCAGATGCAAAAGGCTGATACTCCTATGTCCTATTTAAATGAAACTTGTAGTGCTTTACTGGTTTTAAAATATGCACTTTCCCAGCCTGACCCCACCTGCCCTTGAAATAATACTGTGGTGGAGCAGAGCCCTACGGGGAATTATCATGTGAGCTCGCTCTCCCTTTGTCACTAGAGTCAATTAAAAGCACAGCAGCTGGTGATTTAATACCTCCGGTGTCTGAGGAAGCCCCACATCCACCCAGAGGCTGGCTCTGGCATTTAAGACACATAACTGGAGTGGAAGAGTGTTTTTCCCAGCTATCCAACATGCTTTCAACTTCATCCACGTCTATGCAGAGCACTGAAGCCTCGTGTCCTTGGCTTGTCATCTTCTCCTGCACGTTAATGAATGCCCCAGCACTGCATGTTCACCCTGCAATATTTCCCATGACAAATTGTTTTCCTTTTCCCCACACACCTTCTCCCTAGGGGTAAACCTCAACATGTTTAAGTCTCTGGAGAGGGTCCATGCTCACCAACTGCCACCCCAGGAAATGCTGCTCACAGCTTCCAAGAGCAGGACAAACCAGTGACCTCGGCCCCCCTCAGCTTTCCTCAATTGGAAATTTAAATTGGGTCCAGTCCCTCTTGCTCCAGTGCAGAGCAGGAGCCTGGTGCCCTCCGGGCACAGGCAGCAGCGCTGGGGACCCCCGAGATGGGAGCCTGCAGCAGGGACTCCTGGTGGGAGTGAATAGCAGAGGCTGAGCTCATTTATTCTTCCTTCCTTACAATCTCCCCTTTCTTTCCATTTCACCACCTCCTTATTTAACATCATCGGCTGTTGTGCAAAACCATCGACCCTGTTTGCAGCAGCGTGACCTACTTTACCGCGCCGTCCTGACTTCCTCACTGAGCTGGCGAGCTCAGAGCCCACCCAGGCCATTCGGCGTCTCTCGGCTGAATAACAAATCCAATTAGGTGGAAGAAAGCCCGGCTTTCACGCTGTCAGCGCCTGGACATCTCACTTCCCTCTCCCCAGCACAGGCTGCACCATGACGGCTGTGTCTCACAGACGTCGTGGACAAGGACCCCTCTGTATTTGTGTGTGAGGATGGGGGAAGGATTCGAGAGGACCGATCCTGGCTGTCTGACGCGTCCTTTCACTCCCGTGACAGCCCTCAGGGACCTCAGAGCTCAGGATTCAAATAACTTGTGGGGTTTTTTTCGGTTCTGGCTCTCTTGGGAGGCCCTCCCTTCCCAGCTGAGGCTGGAGGAATGGTCCAGGGCCATGCCAGGGCAGCAGGACTTGTGCTCGTCAAAAAGCTGCTGGCACTTTCTGCCAGGATGTGATTTAATAACCAATAGAAAATCCCGTTTCTCAGTCCCGGCATCACACCTAACCCTAGTCCCGCGTCTCTGTCCAGAGAAAACATTGAAATCCTGCCCTTCGCTGCTCCCCTTACTTTCTTTTTCCACCCCAGCAGGCAGCTGAGCCAATCCCCAGGGTGCTGGCTCAGCTCCATTGTGGGGGATAGTCATGTATTAAAAGGGATGAGCAGAAACAAAGCAAGGGGAAAAAAGCTTAAGGGCCACCAGGGAAAACCGTTTTGGTTTCTAACTTCCCCGGCTGGGTAGGACGGACAGACCATCCCTGCCCCAACATGAGCCCAGCAGCTCCACAGCCCATAGCTCACTGCTGCCAGGCTCTCGGCAGGTGCCGGGCGGTGGGGAAACCCCCGTTTCTGGGTCACTGTCTGGAGGAGTTACACACACA